>NC_069507.1:230970979-231270979 GCF_027579735.1 Bombina bombina | reverse complement strand
ACTGTGATTTACAAACCTCACTCTCACTGTACAGACTGTGATTTATAAACCTCACTCTCACTGTACAGACTGTGATTTATAAACCTCACTCTCACTGTACAGACTGTGATTTATAAACCTCACTCTCACTGTACAGACTGTGATTTACAAACCTCACTCTCACTGTACAGACTGTGATTTATAAACCTCACTCTCACTGTACAGACTGTGATTTACAAACCTCATTCTCACTGTACAGACTGTGATTTATAAACCTCACTCTCACTGTACAGACTGTGATTTACAAACCTCACTCTCACTGTACAGACTGTGATTTATAAACCTCACTCTCACTGTACAGACTGTGATTTACAAACCTCACTGTCACTGTACAGACCGTGATTTACAAACCTCACTCTCACTGTACAGACTGTGATTTACAAACCTTACTCTCAATGTACAAATAGTGATTTACAAACCTCACTCTCACTATACAGACTGTGATTTATAAACCTCACTCTCACTGTACAGACTGTGATTTACAAACCTCATTCTCACTGTACAGACTGATTTATAAACCTCACTCTCACTGTACAGACTGTGATTTATAAACCTCACTCTCACTGTACAGACTGTGATTTGCAAACCTCATTCTCACTGTACAGACTGTGATTTATAAACCTCACTCTCACTGTACAGACTGTGATTTACAAACCTCACTCTCACTGTACAGACTGTGATTTATAAACCTCACTCTCACTGTACAGACTGTGATTTACAAACCTCACTCTCACTGTACAGACTGTGATTTAGGCCTAGATTTAGAGTTTGGCGGTAGCCGTGAAAACCAGCGTTAGAGGCTCCTAACGCTGGTTTTAGGCTACCGCTGGTATTTGGAGTCACTCAAAATAGGGTCTAACGCTCACTTTTCAGCCGCGACTTTTCCATACCGCAGATCCCCTTACGTCAATTGCGTATCCTATCTTTTCAATGGGATCTTTCTAACGACGGTATTTAGAGTCGTTTCTGAAGTGAGCGTTAGAGCTCTAACGACAAAACTCCAGCCGCAGGAAAATAGCAGGAGTTAAGAGCTTTCTGGGCTAACGCCGGTTCATAAAGCTCTTAACTACTGTACGCTAAAGTACACTAACATCAATAAACTACCTATGTACCCCTAAACCGAGGTCCCCCCACATCGCCGCCACTCGATTAACATTTTTTAACCCCTAATCTGCCCCCTATATTATATTTATTAACCCCTAATCTGCCCCCCACAACGTCGCCGACACCTGCCTACACTTATTAACCCCTAATCTGCCGAGCGGACCTGAGCGCTACTATAATAAAGTTATTAACCCCTAATCCGCCTCACTAACCCTATCATAAATAGTATTAACCCCTAATCTGCCCTCCCTAACATCGCCGACACCTAACTTCAATTATTAACCCCTAATCTGACGACCGGAGCTCACCGCTACTATAATAAATGGATTAACCCCTAAAGCTAAGTCTAACCCTAACACTAACACCCCCCTAAGTTAAATATAATTTAAATCTAACGAAATTAATTAACTCTTATTAAATAAATTATTCCTATTTAAAGCTAAATACTTACCTGTAAAATACATCCTAATATAGCTACAATATAAATTATAATTATATTGTAGCTATTTTAGGATTAATATTTATTTTACAGGCAACTTGGTAATTATTTTAACCAGGTACAATAGCTATTAAATAGTTAAGAACTATTTAATAGTTACCTAGTTAAAATAATAACAAAATTATCTGTAAAATAAATCCTAACCTAAGTTATAATTAAACCTAACACTACCCTATCAATAAATTAATTAAATAAAATACCTACAATTACCTACAATTAACCTAACACTACACTATCAATTAATAAATTAAATACAATTGCTACAAATAACTACAATTACATAAACTAACTAAAGTACAAAAAATAAAAAAGAACTAAGTTACAAAAAATAAAAAAATATTTACAAACATAAGAAAAATATTACAACAATTTTAAACTAATTACACCTACTCTAAGCCCCCTAATAAAATAACAAAGACCCCCAAAATAAAAAAATGCCCTACCCTATTCTAAATTAATAGAGTTAAAAGCTCTTTTACCTTACCAGCCCTGAACAGGGCCCTTTGCGGGGCATGCCCCAAGAAGTTCAGCTCTTTTGCCTGTAAAAAAAAACATACAATACCCCCCCCCCCCCAACATTACAACCCACCACCCACATACCCCTAATCTAACCCAAACCCCCCTTAAATAAACCTAACACTAAGCCCCTGAAGATCTTCCTACCTTGTCTTCACCATCCAGGTATCACCGATCCGTCCTGGCATCCGGTGCTGAAGAGGTCCAGAAGAGGCTCCAAAGTCTTCCTCCTATCCGGCAAGAAGAGGACATCCGGACCGGCAAACATCTTCTCCAAGCGGCATCTTCGATCTTCTTCCATCCGGTGCGGAGCGGGTCCATCTTGAATCAGCCGACGCGGATCCATCCTCTTCTTCCGGCGTCTCCCGACGAATGACGGTTCCTTTAAGGGACATCATCCAAGATGGCGTCCCTCGAATTCCGATTGGCTGATAGGATTCTATCAGCCAATCGGAATTAAGGTAGGAATATTCTGATTGGCTGATGGAATCAGCCAATCAGAATCAAGTTCAATCCGATTGGCTGATCCAATCAGCCAATCAGATTGAGCTCGCATTCTATTGGCTGATTTGTAATATTTTTCTTATGTTTGTAAATATTTTTTTATTTTTTGTAAATTAGTTCTTTTTTATTTTTTGTACTTTAGTTAGTTTATGTAATTGTAGTTATTTGTAGAAATTGTATTTAATTTATTTATTGATAGTGTAGTGTTAGGTTTTATTGTAGGTAATTGTAGGTATTTTATTTAATTAATTTATTGATAGGGTAGTGTTAGGTTTAATTATAACTTAGGTTAGGACTTATTTTACAGGTAATTTTGTTATTATTTTAACTAGGTAACTATTAAATAGTTCTTAACTATTTAATAGCTATTGTACCTGGTTAAAATAATTACAAAGTTGCCTGTAAAATAAATATTAATCCTAAAATAGCTACAATGTAATTATAATTTATATTGTAGCTATATTAGGATGTATTTTACAGGTAAGTATTTAGCTTTAAATAGGAATAATTTATTTAATAAGAGTTAATTAATTTCGTTAGATGTAAATTATATTTAATTTAGGGGGGTGTTAGTGTTAGGGTTAGACTTAGCTTTAGGGGTTAATCCATTTATTATAGTAGCGATGAGCTCCGGTCGTCAGATTAGGGGTTAATAATTGAAGTTAGGTGTCGGCGATGTTAGGGAGGGCAGATTAGGGGTTAATACTATTTATGATAGGGTTAGTGAGGCGGGTTAGGGGTTAATAACTTTATTATAGTAGCGCTCAGGTCCGCTCGGCAGATTAGGGGTTAATAAGTGTAGGCAGGTGTCGGCGACGTTGAGGGGGGCAGATTAGGGGTTAATAAATATAATATAGGGGTCGGCGGTGTTAGGGGCAGCAGATTAGGGGTACATAGGGATAACATAGGTTGCGGCGGTGTACGGAGCGGAAGATTAGGGGTTAAAAATAATATGCAGTGGTCAGCGATAGCGGGGGCGGCAGATTAGGGGTTAATAAGTGTAAGGTTAGGGGTGTTTAGACTCGGGGTACATGTTAGAGTGTTAGGTGCAGACTTAGGAAGTGTTTCCCCATAGGAAACAATGGGGCTGCGTTAGGAGCTGAACGCTGCTTTTTTGCAGGTGTTAGGTTTTTTTACAGCTCAAACAGCCCCATTGTTTCCTATGGGAGAATCGTGCACGAGCACGTTTTTGAGGCTGGCCGCGTCCGTAAGCAACTCTGGTATCGAGAGTTGCATTTGCGGTAAAAATGCTCTACGCTCCTTTTTTGGAGCCTAACGCAGCATTTTTTTGAACTCTCGATACCAGAGTTAATTTTATGCTGCGGCCAGAAAAAAGCCCGCGGAGCGTTAACAGCCCATCTACCGCCAAACTCCAAATCTAGGCCTTAGAATCCTCACTCTCACTGTACAGATTGTGATTTACAAACCTCACTCTCACTGTACAGACCGTGATTTACAAACCTCACTCTCACTGTACAGACTGTGATTTACAAACCTTACTCTCTCAATGTACAAATAGTGATTTACAAACCTCACTCTTACTTTACAGACTGTGATTTATAAACCTCACTCTCACTTTACAGACCGTGATTTACAAACCTCACTCTCACTGTACAGACTGTGATTTACAAACCTCACTGTACAGACCGTGATTTATAAACCTCACTCTCACTGTGGAGATTGTGATTTACAAACCTCATTTTCATTGTACAGAACAGGGTTTCTCTTTGACCATTTCTATAACTGTAAGAAGACCACAGTTTTATACAAACAAGACTGAATGGAGAATACTTAATTCCCAATCACAACTAGACTTGTGCATGGCCGAAAAGTTTGTTTCGGTTCGGTCCGGATCGATTCGGATGTTTTCGAATTTCGGTTTGGATCAATTCGAATTCGGAAAAATTTGAATGAATTCGATTCGAATTTGGAAAAATTCAAATGAATTTGATTCGAATTCAGAAAAATTCGAATGAATTTGTTTCGGATTCATTTCGGATTTGAATAAATTCGGCTGCATTCAGTTCAGTTCGATTCGGAAATTCGGAATTTTGGTATGTGTTAGGTGGGATGTGCTGTGTATTACACTAGTATTATGTACTGTATATTAGGTGTAACCCATAGCAGAGTGATATAACCTAATATACTGTACAATACTAGTGTAATCCATGGCCATCCGAATGTAACGAATAAATCCAAACTGATTCAGATTTATTCTGTAAATTCGGGACTACCGTAATTCAGAAATTCGAATTGATCCGAATCTCCGAATTTAACAAATTCGTCCAAATTTCGATTTGTTCCGAATCGAAACACACATGTCTAATCACAACGAACCAAAAGAAACCAAGTTCCTAAAGACAAGAAAATTGTACTTTTCAATCCCAAAAATGTGAGTATGAAATAAAAACAAAGATATTGAGCGAGTAATTGCTAAACCCCATTTCTGGATGTACTGCTCATGATATCCATTTTCTCTTATTTTGTTAGATTTTGTTAGTTGTCTATCACTTATCTGTCTATTAACCTCTTAATGACTGCCAATGTACCCTGTACATCGACTGGCCGTTCACATACCTGTGAACATACAGTATATACCATACATATATATTTGCTACCCATTAATGCGCGACTTACCCCCTTCACTGCGCTAGTTCTCATGCCGCTTCTGATTGCATGATAACGAGGCTCCCCTAGAAGCCTATGGAAGCGCGCTCTCGTGAATACTACCCCTGTAATATTACAACCATTTTTCATTGTTTTTCTAAAGACACATTACAAGGCTGTGAACTTTAATCTCCTCTAATAGCAAACAAGCTAATTATCCAGATCTAAGCTAATTGCTGTGCAGTAAGGCTTGAAAGGAGAAGCTGAACTTGCAAGCTTAACTATACAGGGAGGTTCACAATCTGCATTAACAAACACGGTAACATAAATCTTCCACTCCATGCTCGGCCTTCACAACTCTTCTGTTTTCAAAATAAATTGTAATTGGCGAGGAAATACAGCATAACAGTAAGGAATAAGCTGCTGAGTCTGTGTAAAACTAGACTAATAAGGACAACAAACACGCAAGAACTGAGGTCTATATAGCCCCCAAGGGACAGGCTTTTCTGCTCCAACAACAACAAAAAAATGGAAGATTCCTTTATAGAAAGCTGCTCTAGTGGGTAGCAAACTAGGACCAAAAGTATTCCTCAAGGCTACACTAATTAGACACATACAGTCTTGCTCCTTCTCACAAATGAGTACATCTGAATGGCAGTTTATGAAAATAAAAATAAAAGAATTGTGTTTGCTGCCTATGGGACACTCTAATGCAAATATGACGTGCCCTTATTTCTTAGGGTATGTCATTTTTTCATTATTAACCCTAGCTGACTATTTGTTTGGACCCCACAAATGGGTTAAACACATAGATAAAGTCCCTCTGGGGATATACCCTCCTTGCAGTTCTTGAGCACCATTATACAAAACTGACAATTTCTTGCAGTTTTTTGCTTGGAAGCTGAAAGGGTGGCATCTTCCAAGTGGGACTCTAAATATGTGTTTAACCTCTGTGAAGGTGTTAAACATACAGTAAGCTCAGTGCTTTAAAAAATAAATATATAATTTTTGGGGGGAAATTACACACATACACATAGACACGCATATTCACATACACACACATACATACATACAGAAAAATACACACACATGCATACTCACATAAGCACACAAACACACACACATGCATACACACACACACATGCATACACACAAATTCAAACACATGCATACACACACACATGCATACACACACACATGCATACACACACATATGCATAAACACACATGCATACACACACATACACACACAAGCACACACACATGCATACACACACATACACACACAAACACACACACATGCATACACACACATACACACACAAGCACACACACATGCATAAACACATATACACAGAAACACACACACATGCATAAACACATACACACAGAAACACACACACACATGCATAAACACATACACACAGAAACACACACACATGCATACACACACATGCATACACACAAATACACACACATATGCATACACACACATACACACACAAGCACACACACAAGCACACACACATGCATACACACACATACACACACAAGCACAAGCACACACACACATGCATACACATAAATACACACACATATGCATACACACACATGCATACACAAGCACACACACATGCATACACACACATACACACACAAGCACACACACACTCACAAGCACACACACACATGCATACACATAAATACACACACATATGCATACACACACATGCATACACACACATACACACACAAACACACACACATGCATACACACATACACACACAAGCACACACACATGCATACACACACATACACACACAAGCATACACACACATACACACACAAGCACACACATGCATAAACACATACACACAGAAACACACACACATGCATAAACACATACACACAGAAACACACACACACATGCATAAACACATACACACAGAAACACACACACATGCATACACACACATGCATACACACAAATACACACACATATGCATACACACACATACACACACAAGCACACACACATGCATACACACATGCATACACACACATACACACACAAGCACACACACACACACATGCATACACATAAATACACACACATATGCATACACACACATGCATACACACACATACACACACAAGCACACACACATGCATACACACATACACACACAAGCACACACACATGCATACACACACATACACACACAAGCACACACACATGCATACACACATGCATAAACACACATACACACATGCATACACACAAATACACACACATATGCATGCACACACATGCATACACACACATGCATACACACACATACAGACACAAGCACACACACATGCATAAACACATACACACAGAAACACATATTCACATACACACACACACAAGCACACACACACACACAAACAAACACACACACACAAGCACATACACATGCATACACACAAACACACATGCACACATATACACATACACATGCACACATTACATGCACTACAACTAGGCAAAACAGGTCACGTTATTGCAGCAAATCATAGGATGCATTAACCAAGCATAAGGTAGAAATTTAAAGGGACATGGAACTCAAACATTTTCTATCATAATTTACGTAGAACATACAATTTTAAACAACTTTCCAGTTAACTTCTATTATCAAATTGGCTTCATTATTTTGTTCTAATTTGCTGAAGGAGCAGCAATGCACTAATGGTTTCTGAACACATGGGTGAGCCAATGACAATCGGTATATATATGCAGCCACCAATCAGCAGCTAGAACCTAGGTTCTTTGCTGCTCCTGAACTTTCCAAGATAAACATTTCAGCAAAGGATAACAAGAGAAGGAAGCAAATTAAATAGTAGAAGAAAATTGTGAAGTTGTTTAAAATTGCATGGTCTTTCAGAATCATGAAAGAAAATATTTGGGTTTCATTCAGCTCCACTGAATGTGCTCAATGTGCTTTCTGTCTAGATAATACCGTGCATGTTTTATTGGAGAATATCATTAGCCAGTTTAGTAGCTGTAAGATTTTACAACAGCTAGTAGAGCACATAGAACAATACGTTCCTTACTTAGTAATAGCAAATTAATTCATTGATATAATAATAAAGTTGTTGCACCAATTGAATTTCTTGCTAATATAATCATTCATCGACAGTTAAGAATGATTTATCAATAAACTTTAATTAGCAATAGGTAAGAGATAGAGGGTACTGTGATTTAGGATGAAGGTGGGGGGTGGTGGTCAAAGGAATATTGGAAGTCTAAACTAGAACAGTAGACTTGTTGTAGTGAGTAACTCATTAGTGACCTTTGTGAGTGTTGTTTTGGTTTCTGCAAATATGAAAAAACTGAAAAAGGCGCTCTCCAATGGTGCAGAAGATCACAATTGTTGTAAATTGTATCAATACATCACTCTACGGAATGATACTCACAAAAGTGGCGCACTATGCGGCAGCGACTGCCTGAGGAAACAGTGCCATAAGCACTTTGAAACGCGCTGCAGATTATAGTCAAGTTTTAAATATACTTTTTTGTACCAATAAATAGTCCTCTATGCATAGAGGTTATTTTGGTTTTATCTAATACTGTGAGTGTGTTTTTTTACTTTAATTCTAACTGTGGATCTGGTACCTGTTTGCCTGAGTGAGCTAGCTGGTGGGCTCATATTAACCCAGCTTGTCTGATCTGCACTGCAATATAGTGCGCCACTTTTGTGAGTATATTCTCTGGAGGGTTTTGGGGAATTTTCTCTATTTTTTAGTGATTTCTTGCACTATTGGAGTACCCTTCCCCCTCCCTCTCTGTATCTTACTTTGCAGCAACCTTTGGTATATCCACAAATTGGAGTGAGCCAGCTGGTGGGCTCTGATCTATCCAGCCTGCTGACTTGCACTGCCACATAGTGCGCCACTTTTGTGAGTATCATTCCGTAGAGTGATGTATTGATACAATTTACAACAATTCTTGTGATCTTCTGCACGATAGGAGAGCGCCTTTTTCTGTTTTTTCATAGTTACAGTTTCTCAACTTTGTTTTAAGAAGAGCTGATCCTGGTGCATCTCTCCTAAACCATCGACGGTAGCCTCTAGAGGGTGCCTTTGTTTTGAGGGACCATCTTTGATGGACTTTATTTGGTGATTGTTTTGGTGTGTGGCTATGCATAAAAGACAGATTATAAAGGCTAATAATAGTAATACGGAATTGAAGGACAATATTGACAAATGGGTTAGGTGGTGGGACACTAGTCTCTTTATTAACCTGCATGTTAAGCAAAGTAGGAAGATTAGTTAGATGGTGAGATGTGCTAACAAGTGGCTTATTCTGATGAATGATTGCCACAAGAATTGGGGCACTTTTACAACTCATGATATTGGAGTGGGACAGAGAAAAAAAAAAATAGAGAGGAAGATAAAGAGACAGAGAGATGAAAAGATACATAGAGAAAGACCAAGCACCAGTACAGTTGAAAGATGTAAAACAACACAGTGGGAGAGTTATTGGGGTGGTATTTTGTGTGTTTTACATTTTTTTCATCTGCTTTCATTCACATAGTACTGATTACATATTTGGACCTTAATGTACATGCCCATCAGCAAATATAGTGTACACCAAAGGCATATGTATGTGCACCATAGGTGAATTTACAGGGAGGGGAAGACTGGTCAAATGTCCTGCTCCTTATATCTAAGCATAAACACTGAAGGGGTCAGTTTACTGTAATATTTTTATTTCCCTTGTATATTTTCTCAATTATTGTTATATCAGCCCCAGAGTATTATATGCATTGGAAAATATTCCTTCAGGGTATTTTTTTGTATTTGAATTATCTGCTTTTGCTCACCTATTAATTGTTCTCAAGAACATGCCCATTAAATTGCCCGAGTCTTCAAAAAGAGAAGATCTATTTATCTTATCTCTTTCTCTCATCACAAAAACATTAATTTTAGATGTGGTTTTAATGATCAAAATCTGCTTTTTCAATTATAAAAACCTAAATGAGCAATTTAAAATACCTTTAATATCATGCATATGGTTTAACAAGTCATAGAAATCATAATAAGGGGAACAATTTTTTTCAGTACATTGTCCATTTAAGTCACTCTTGATGCTAATGAGACTGTCCGCACATACCATTGCACTTATTTCTATGCATTGCATTGACTTAGAATGTAAGAGTGGTAGAAAATACAGAGCGAATTTAATAGCTACAAATGGCATTTTTTTAAGTACTGAGTTCATTGTGCACTTAGGAACTTGCTGACTATAATTCATAGGTACAGGTACACATTTTTCTGACAGGGCTAAAATTGTTTTCATTCATTCTGATTCACACCATTAGCAAAGAGTGACAGACGGAAACATGGCTACAACACCCATTTATTTAAAGGGACACAATCCTGGTCCTTTAAAATAATATTTAATTTACTTGTTCCTTTAGCAATATGTGTATACAGATTGCTTAGATATCAACCCCCCCATGCCTCCATGTACTCTATCTGCAGTGCAGACTACCCGTTACACAGTGCTTTTATCCTTTTTTATAAAACAGGGCGGTACAGCCAATCTGAAGTTAGAATAAGGAAAATACATACTCCTACTACCTTTTTGCACCTTTAGTAAGCAATGATGGGTCTGCCATGCACAGCAAGACCTGATAATGTCAAAGCAAACAGTGCATCACGTGAGCACTTGAGACAGTTTACTCAATTCATGCCAGATCCCGCGGCACCTTTTAGAGAGAATCACATTTTTTTGTAAAGCAAACATTTTGTTATAAATAAATAAATTATACCTAAATTCAATATAAAACGGGGGGGGGGGGGGGATTATAATTATTATCACTGTTATTATATTTTATAAAAACAAAACTTACAAAAAGGCAGCAGGAGTTGTCCCTTTTATTTCAAATGAGAGTGAGTGGTACAGCTTCTGATTGGCTGTACCGCTCTGCTTTTGAAAATTAAAAAAAAGCACTGGGGAGCAGGGGGTGTACAGATATGTTGCCAGTACACGGGAGATGTTTATTGAAGCAGCATATATACAAAAATGCTAAACTACACTTGTTTAAATATACTTATAAGAGACATTTTGAAGGCCCAGTTCAGTGTCCTTTAAAGGGTCACTAAACCCCATTTTTTTCTTTTCTGATTCAGATAGAGAATACAATTTTAAACAACTTTCCAATTTACTTCTATTATCTAATTTGCTTAATTTTTTAGATATCCTTTGTTGAAGAAAGAGCAATGCACATGGGAGAGCCAATCACACAAGGCATCTATGTGCAGCAACCTATCAGCAGCTACTGAGCCTATCTAGATATGCTTTTCAACAGAGAATATCAAAAGAATGATGCAAATTAGATAATAGAAGTAAATTAGAAAGTTGTTTAAAACTGCATGCTCTTTCTAAATCATGAAAGAAACAATTTGGGTTTCATGTCCCTTTAACTGTCAGACCTTTTTAAAAATATATGCACCTATATATAAATAATAATTTGAATGAGCAATGCTTTCACTAGATAAGTACCATGGGCGCGATCCGATATCGATCGCAGTTTGCGGCGCAAGCGAGGGAACCGGCGTCGCCCGCAGTTTCAGCTCGCAACTCGAGCCATCCCATAGGTCGCCGTCAGATGCTAACGTGCCGTAAGTCTCACAAACCAGCGATGTCCAGAAATCTGCGTAAGTACAAATTTCTGGCGTCGCCAGTGACTTGCGCCACGTTAGAATCTGCCGGCGCCTATAAAACCTGACTAAAGTCTAAAACACCCGCACTGTCTAACACGCCTCCCTAACATAGCCCGCACTGTCTAACATGCCTCCCTAACATAGCCCGCACTGTCTAACCCTCTATCCGCTATCCCCCCTCACTAGCCTAACAATAAAAAAGCTATTAACCCCTAAACCGCCGCTCCCGTACCCCGCCGCAACCTAATAAAGTTATTAACCCCTAAACCGCCGCTCCCGTACCCCGCCGCCAGCTATATTATATCTATAACCCCCTAAAGTGAGCCCCTAACACCGCCGCCATCTCTATTAAAATGATTAACCCCTAATTTAATCTACCTACCCTGCCGCCAGCTATATTATCTATATTAACCCTAAGTATATTATAGTTAATATAGGTATTACATTATATATAGTAACCCTAATTATATTAGGGTTAATATAGTTAATATAGTTACTATAGTATTTATATTAACTATATTAACTCTATCTAACCCTAACTAAATTTATATTAAATTAATCTAATTCATTTATAAACTAAAATATTCCTATTTAAATCTAAATACTTACCTATAAAATAAACCCTAAGATAGCTACAATATAATTAATAATTACATTGTAGCTATGTTAGGGTTAATATTTATTTTACAGGTAAATTGTTAATTATTTTAACTAGGTATAATAGATATTAAATAGTTATTAACTATTTAATATCTACCTAGTTAAAATAATTACCCAATTACCTGTAAAATAAATCCTAACCTAAGTTACAAATACACCTACACTATCAATAAATTTAATAAACTACTAACATCTATCTAAAAATACAATTAAATTAACTAAACTAAATTACAAAAAAAAACAAACACTAAATTACAAAAAATAAAATCGGAACAGCCAATAGAATGCGAGCTCAATCTGATTGGCTGATTGGATCAGCCAATCGGATTGAACTTGAATCTGATTGGCTGATTCAATCAGCCAATCAGATTTTTTTAACTTAATTCCGATTGGCTGATAGAATCCTATCAGCCAATCGGAATTCGGCGGACGCCATCTTGGATGACGTCATTTAAAGGTACATCATTCCAAGTTCAGCAGTCGGCCGGGATGGATGCTCCGCGGCGGCGGAGCGAAGAAAGAAGATTGAAGATGCCGCCGGAAGAATGAAGACTTTGCTGCCGCTTGGAGGAAGACGTCGCCGGAGGAAGAATTCTTCTTTGCCGCTTGGAGGAAGACATCGCCGGAGGAAGAATTCTTCTTTGCCGCTTGGAGGAAGACATCGCCCGGATCGGATCAGGAGTTCGGCCCGGTGTGGTGAAGACAAGGTAGGGAGATCTTCAGGGGGGTAGTGTTAGGCTTTTTTAAGGGGGGTTTGGGTGGGTTTAGAATAGGGGTATGTGGGTGGTGGGTTGTAATGGGGGGGGGGTATTGTATTTCTTGTATGCAAAAGAGCTGAATTCTTTGGGGCATGCCCCACAAAAGGCCCTTTTAAGGGCTGGTAAGGTAAAGAGCTTTGAAATTTGTTGAATTTAGAATAGGGCAGGGAATTTTTTTTATTTTGGGGGTTTATTATTTTATTAGGGGGCTTAGAATAGGTGTAATTAGCTTAAATATCTTGTAATCTTTTTTTTATTTTTTGTAATTTAGTGTTTGTTTTTTTTTGTAATTTAGTTTAGTTAATTTAATTGTATTTTTAGATAGATGTTAGTAGTTTATTAAATTTATTGATAGTGTAGGTGTATTTGTAACTTAGGTTAGGATTTATTTTACAGGTAATTGGGTAATTATTTTAACTAGGTAGATATTAAATAGTTAATAACTATTTAATATCTATTATACCTAGTTAAAATAATTAACAATTTACCTGTAAAATAAATATTAACCCTAACATAGCTACAATGTAATTATTAATTATATTGTAGCTATCTTAGGGTTTATTTTATAGGTAAGTATTTAGATTTAAATAGGAATATTTTAGTTTATAAATGAATTAGATTAATTTAATATAAATTTAGTTAGGGTTAGATAGAGTTAATATAGTTAATATAAATACTATAGTAACTATATTAACTATATTAACCCTAATATAATTAGGGTTAATATAGTTAATATATCTAATGTAATACCTATATTAACTATAATATACTTAGGGTTAATATAGATAATATAGCTGGCGGCGGGGTAGGTAGATTAAATTAGGGGTTAATCATTTTAATAGAGATGGCGGCGGTGTAAGGGGCTTACATTAGGGGTTAATCATTTTTATATAGGTGGCGGCGGTGTAAGGGGTCAGATTAGGGGATAGATAAGGTAGATGGCGGCGGTTTTAGAGGCTCACAGTAGGGGGTTAATTTATGTAGATGGCGGCGGGGTCCGGGAGCGGCGGTTTAGGGGGTAATAACTTTATTAGGGATTTCGGGGGGGGGGGTCGCGGTTGACAGGTAGATAGACATTGCGCATGCGTTAGGTGTTAGGTTTATTTTAGCAGATCGCGGTTGACAGGGAGATAGACATTGCGCATGCGTTAGGTGTTAGGTTTATTTTCTAGTTAGTTTAGGGAGTTACGGGGCTCCAATAGTCAGCGTAAGGCTTCTTACGGCTGCTTTTTGTGGCGAGGTGAAAATGGAGTAAGTTTTCTCCATTTTCGCCACGTAAGTCCTTACGCTGCATATTGGATACCAAACTGCGCGGGTTTGGTATACCTGCCTATGGCCCAAAAAACTGCGGGCGACGGCAGAAATATACGCGCGTAACTTCTAGGTTACGCCGTATATGTGATACCAAATCCGCGCAAATATTGGCGTCGCCGGCTTTTGCGGGCGACGCTTTATATCGGATCGACCCCCTGATGCCTATCTATAATTACAGAATGCAGAAATTACCCAGTTTCAGAAGTGTCAGAGTGTTGGTTTAGAAACAAATATTAGTACAATCACTTACTATATCAGCAATTAAAGGAACAGTCTAGTCAAAATTAAACTTTAATGATTCAGATAGGGCATGCAATTTTAAACAACTTTCCAATTTACTTCTATTATCTAATTTGCTCAATTCTTTAGATATCCTTTGTTGAAGAAATAGCAATGCACATGTGCGAGCCAATCACACAAGGCCTCTATGTGCAGCAACCAATCAGCAGCTTCTGAGCATATCTAGATATGCTTTCCAACAAGTGATACCAAGAGAATGAAGCAAATTAGATAATAGAAGTAAATTAGAAAGTTGTTTAAAATGAAATGCTCTTTCTAAATCAAGAAAGAAAAAAAATGGAGTTTCATGTCCCTTTAAACATTACACTACAAAAAAGGATGTGCTACAGTCTCTATGAACTAGTGAAAAAATCTCAAGAAAAATAAATAAAAGTTATTTACAATGCATAATTACAAATTTACATTTTGAGTGTAATATTTCTTTAAATTAAATATGCTCTTTGTGAGTTATCGATGTCCCTTTAAAACTATCATTTTACATTACGAAGAAACTTTCATTAAGGGCTATTATTCTCGCTTCTCATTCTGCTAATCATTTACAGTTATAACTCCTGACCCCTATTCTTCAATACTTTAATTGACCAAAATTCCATTAATGTTGGGATCAAAAGAACAAATCTGATTTATGTAACGTTATGTAGGTGAATGATATAGAAGGGTAAATTAGCGAACCATAACCCAAGCTCGTTTGTCAAATCTGTTGCATAATAATCATTTAATCATTATATCATAGATGACAACCCCCAACTCATTTCTATGACCTTATCTTGAATTTGCAAATTTATATCCTTAACCTGTAAAAGTGTTAAAGGGACATTCCGGTCAAAATTTAATTGCACATAGATGAATTACATCTTTGAATAGAAACATATTTGCAATATAAATGTATTAGCAAACATGCTTCTACTAAAAGGTATCGCTGTTTTAGTGTTAACATTTTTCTCTGCACGTGCATGTGAAACACAGCTAGATATTCTCAGTGCACCAGCATTTTATATACTGCAGCTGCTCAGAGCACTAGTGGGGCTTGGATCATGTTAGTAATTAACAAATTAAGTCATTACCAGATGATACAAGCACCTTAGGCTCTCTGAACAAGTGTTGTGTTTAAAATGCTGGTGCACGGTGCATACTTAAATACACTTTTGAAATAGCTATAGCTTTTATTTGAAGCATTTGTGCTAATACATGTATATTACAAAAATGCTTCTATTCAAAACTGAAAGGCCTCCATGTGGATTACATTTTTGGCTAGAATGTCCCTTTAAATTGTGACTTAGTGAATAATAGTCTACATGCATCTACAATATTGCCTCTGAATTTTCATATTATTTTTATACTTTGTTTTAATAATTTATTTTTACTGTTAAATCTATAATGTGATTGCAGAAAACAAGGAGTTGGCCCATTCAGTCTCCCTATTAGTTTGATCAGTGTTTATCAGTAAATTAGCATATTTGCTTGTTAAATGTTTGCAGAACATTCCACATTTGTTTTTTTTTCATTTCTCTGTATTTGAATATTAATAATTGAACGTTGTTTTTGAAGACTTTAAAATGCAATATGTAAATGCTAAATTTGATATTCAAATTTTAACATATGTTCTATAGAAAGGTAAACGTGTTAAGATGAACATTTGTTTGACTATTCAAATAGCAATAAATAGGTATTTACACTTTATCCCTTACTTTATTTATTTATTTATGTTAGTTTTCTTTTAATTTATTGTAAGCATATTAAACACTAAGGTCCAGAATACAAGTGAAACGCTAATTAATGCTTCCTCTCATGCCTTAACTGCACTAGAAGTCTGGCTTTTTGTGCTTGCCGGGCTGCGCTCGTATTACTTGAAAGTAAACTGTTTTTGCTCGCATGCTAACCCGATGAGTCCAAAAAGCATGAATATCGCGTGCACATTGAAGTACTCCCCAGAGGCATAACTAAAAATCACAGGGACCAGGTGCAAGAATTCAAGCAGGGTACTCCCCCCCCCCCCAAAAAAAAAAGTGAATTTAATACATTTAACACAGAAAATTAAAAAAAAAATAATTTTTGTGTGTGCTGTGTACACACATATATATTGCTGTACATGCGCACACACCCACATATATATATATATAAATGTGCTGTATACACACATATATATATAGCTGACTGTGCTGTATACACACACATCTATATATAGATCTATCTATCTATCTATCTATCTATCTATCTATCTATCTATCTATATATATATATATATATATATATATATATAGCTGACTGTGCTGTATACACACATGTATACACACACACACACACACATATATATATATCTGTCTGTGCTGTATACACACACACACACACACATATATATATATATATATATATATATATATATATATATATATATATATATATACACATCTATGTGTATATATATATATATGTCAACCTGCATAACAGTGTGCCCCTTATGTCACAGTGTTACCCAAACAATAAACAGGAAAAGGTGACAAATAATGTCTCAGTCAGACTGAGACATTATTTGTCACCTTTTCCTGTTTATTGTTTACCTTACCAGGACTGAAGTCTTCTCTAATAGAGACACTATTTCTAGTAGCCGAAAAGTTTCCTTTAACTTAGGCGCTAGAAGTAACCTCCAAGTCGCTAGCGACCACCAAGTTTAACAAGCTACCGGGAGTAACCATCAAGTCGATACTAGCGACCACTAAGCTTCACAAGTCACCGGCATTAAGTCGCTACTAGCGACCGCCAAGCTCCACAAGTCACCGGCATTAAGTCGCTACTAGCGACCGCTAAGTTAAACAAGTTACCAGGAGTAACCGCCATATGTACTTGGTTAGTATCAGTAGCCGTTAAGTACTCTGAGTCATCTAAAGTGACCCTGAAATATACAGTCACCGCAAGTAACCAAGTTTCTTTATATCGATCCCCAGGAAAGAGGGGACATCGACTGAAAGAACCATTATTTTGAAACACTCGAAGCAACCCTTTCTATTGGGAATCCCTGTGACACATAGTGTCTCCTTTTCTTTTGCTAGCAAGTGACTGATTCCATTTACTATTTGGTTATTATTATCGCTACAGAGTTGCTCTTTTATTGCTACATTAAGCAACTTCAAGTTCACCCCAGTGACGTCAGGAGAATCACGTGAGTTTCTCATAAATAACCGCATCCAGGTCACGATCGGTAACGCCGAAGTGGACACAAGCTGTAAGATCGGCCCCCATAGGTAACAAATTTCCTCCTTTTATAGGGTTTCATTGGAATCCACTACAGACGTCTTAAGGTACCTTAAACTTGACTTTCACAGCCATAGGTCTTGGTTCAATTGTTTTTAAATAACCATTGTTATTTTATGCTGCGTATACGCTATTTTACCCCCTAGGGAGCTGATTTTTGCACTAAGGGAGACGTCCCTCGCCTGTTTCATGATTTTATGTTGTTATATGTTGTTTTAATAAATTGTACTCTATCTCCTTTCCACACCTGTTAATTGTCCTTTGCATAGGTAATTGTTTATAATCTTTTCCATATATTCCATAAAGTCACATATTTATAATATTAGTATTATTATCATTTTTTTCATATATTCATAATATTACTATTATTTTCACATATTTTGATCCGTGCTCCAAGCGCTAACTCTTTTTCACACTGTACTATTGAGTAAAGGACATTGATACAGGGAATTACGTCTTATTCCCTATATATGTGTCCATCATGCCATAGCATCACCCTGAATGTGTGTGTTTGGCTCATTAGTTTTACTGTGTAGCTGAGACACCTCTCATTTGACAGTGTCACCCTGCATAAGTGTGTGCCCCTCATGTCACAATGTTACCCTGTATATCAATGACCAGAAGGGAGAGTGTTAAACCTCTCCCTTCTGGTCATTGCTCAGCAAGTTACAGTAATTTTCGAGTCTCCCAAACTATAGTAAATCTGAACACCAAAACTCTCCACTCATACAAAATAGTTTTACAACAAACAAGAGCACAGCACAGTTTAAAATGAGTTATTACATATCCATAAATTGCAATGAAAAAGTACTGTGTTTAAATATATTTTTTCGCAAATATTTTCTCAAAATTGGAATAGATATACATACCAAAGATTGGGGTGAAACCGGTGCTAGTGGGGGTGTCTTCATTATATCATTCACAGTTAGGTTTTCTTATTTAAATCCAACTCTGGCTCATTAAAGCTTGTTAAAGCATTAGACAAACAGACATGACACTGCCTTGCATGTAGAATATTTGGGGTAAAATGATTAGAGGGACCTAGCACTGCACCCACATATCAGCAACAGTACTTGTCAGTTATATAAAATGCGAGTAAGCTCTATACTATGCAGTAATGTCTCTATAGCAAACAATTATTGCATAAAGTAAGCCAGCTCTATAGTTTGCAGTATGATTATAATGCAGAGGAGACAAGCTCTTTATCTAGCAAAGATATTGTATTATAGTCAAAGAGTCTATTATAGAGTAAGTAAGCTCTATATCCTGCAATGTTATTCTTTTATAGTATAAGAAAGTGCTATGTCCTATAACAAGAGTCTATTATAGAGTAAGCCTGCACTGTCAGATATCACAGCTATCCATGATCCGATTACCCCCAATGTAGCTGAGCTCACCTATGCCAAGTGAGTCACTGTCCCACTACACAACACTACCACTCACTGGCCCTCCAAGCAGCGTGGATGGATGGAGTATTTGTGCGCAGACCGTGCATCCTGCTGGCCAGCTTTCTATTCATGGTGGGAGGGAGCTGCTGTGCTTGCTACTGCACCAGGCAAGAAAACGCTGCTAGTCCATGGCATTCAGCACAGCATGGCCGGTGCCCAGCCATCCTTCCAGCCAGATCCAACACGGCTGCCCCCTTAGCCTGAGAGCTCAGTCACTGTGTGTGTTTCTGTTGTGCGCTTGTCTTGCCTGAGCCTCCTTTCTTCAGCTTCCATGTGACTACAGTCTCACTGCCGCGCTTCAGACTCCCAGGCTCCCACTGACTAGCCTAACTGTGCAGTCAGTCAGGAGGAGGATATTCTGGGCGGCAGCCGACAGGTCAAAGAAAGTTTGTGCAATTTTTGCTGGCTGGAATTAGTTTGGAAACAAAAAAATAAATAAAATAATAATTAAAAAAAAACACAATGTCAACCTGAAGTTGGGCCCCCACTGAGGGAGGGACCTCCCAGGCCCGGTCACAGTGGCGACCTTTGCATCACCATTTGTTCTGTCCCTGGTACTCCCCCATAGAAGTCAATGGAGCAAAAAAAGTGGGAAGAAAACTAACACTCTACTCACGCGCTAACATGATCCCATATTCTAATGTGCGCTAACCCAACATGAAAATATGAATATTTCACATCCCAATGTTCTTCACATAGCAAAGTATGTTCTATTTATTGATAAATACATTTTTCTACATATATCTGATGGTATCCTAGCATTACCCGGGTAAACCTGACATTACCCAAGCAGAGTGCATTGAGTCACTGCATCAAACATATATATACGATGCACTGTAATTCACACATCTTCACTATCATTTTTTACTCCACCTTTTTTAAAAAAAAAAAAAAATAGTGTAACATTTTAATCTCAATAAAGTAAAGAGGATCATATGTTGCTGCCAATGTTCCCTCAAAGGCCAGATTTTGTGAGTGGTGCAGCTGTGAAAAAGTTATTATACCACACCCTGCAGTTAAAAAACACTACGCAATGCAGACCGGTATGGTTACCTTATTAACCCTTTCACTTCCGGGACGCTCATAAAATCTGGCCTTAGAGGGAACACTGGTTGTAACCTAGGATTCCTTAGGTTTAAAAGTCAGTTATCTTATTCTATCTGCTGTTATAACTGAGTCACAGTGTTTAAAGTCCCTTTAATCATCAGAGGGTGCGCTATTGAATTAAAAAAAAAACATTAGTCAGCGTGTGAAAAATATTGTGATAAACTGCGAAATGATGAAGGGAGGAATTGTACAGAGAAAATATAAATCACATATGGTGATTAATTAATAATAAAATAACATGGTGAACTATTAATGTGTTGCCTCCAAGATATTTTTAATATGTTTTGAATTATTAATAATATAAACATAGATTCTGAAAGCAACAAAGAACCGTGGGCCCATATTTTTAATAAATTCATCCATTTATGAGTGCTGAAACTACTAAACAGCTAATCAACTCCCTGTTAATTTCCCAACTTGACTACTGTAATAACCTACTAACTGACCTCCCTCTCTTCCACCTCTCCCCTCTTCAATCAATCCTAAATGCCTCTGCTAGGCTAATCCACCTCTCCCCTCTTCAATCCATCCTAAATGCCCCTGCTAGGCTAATCCACCTCTTCCGACGCTCCATTTCTGCTGCATCTCTCTGTGAGTCCCTTCACTGGCTTTCCATACACAGCAGAATTACATTCAAAATTCTCACCCTGACCAATGCTGCCCCACCCTACCTGTCCTCACTCATCAAAAAAAATACTCCTGCCCGCCCCCTAAGATCCAACTATGACCTGCTCCTTGCATCTTCTACCATCACTTCCTCCCATGCTAGACAACAGGACTTCTCTCATGCGGCACCAACCCTCTGGAACGCACTTCCTCAAGCTCTCAGACTTCCCCTAACCTTTCCTCCTTTAAACGCTCCCTAAAGACCTTTTTGTTCAGGGAAACTTATCACCCGACTCATTAACAAATGAACTTCACTTAACTAACAGTTGCCCTCATCTAGCTCCACACTAACATCATTCTCACCTTTGCAGTCCCCACCTCCTGTTTCTCACCCTCCTACCCATCTAGATTGTAATTTCCCACGGGAACAGGGCCCTCAATTCCCCCTGTATTTGTTTGTTAAACTTTGGTGTCTTTTATATTGTATTGTACTGTACTTTTATCTTTGTACCCATGGACAGCGCTACAGAATCTGTTGGCGCTTAATAAATTATTATTATTAATAATAATAATAATAATAATAATAATAATAATAATAAAGCAGAAGTTAGTTTGTAGGATTCTTATGCTTATCCCAGTCATTCTTGAAGTCCCTTGCAATGATTGTCTTTAACACATCTACTGGAAGTTTATTCCATGAATCAGCCAATGTTTGTCTGAAGAAGAGACTCCACAAAATGATTACAGTGAAAATAAAGCGTATAGTTTGTGTGCAATATAGGTGGAAATAATGTATTCCCCTCTGTATTTGACAACTGCCGTCCTCAGTCTCTCCATAAAAACATAATTCTCCTTTGTGGTGGCATTAAGCAAGTCACCTTCTTCAAGGCTCCTGTCTGAACTATTAAATTGCTCTTGAAAAACATAATTTATGCTTACCTGATAAATTCCTTTCTTCTGTAGTGTGATCAGTCCACGGGTCATCATTACTTCTGGGATATTAACTGCTCCCCTACAGGAAGTGCAAGAGGATTCACCCAGCAGAGCTGCTATATAGCTCCTCCCCTCTACGTCACCTCCAGTCATTCGACCAAGGACTAACGAGAAAGGAGAAGCCAAGGGTGTAGTGGTGACTGGAGTATAATTTAAAAAATATTTACCTGCCTTAAAAAAACAGGGCGGGCCGTGGACTGATCACACTACAGAAGAAAGGAATTTATCAGGTAAGCATAAATTATGTTTTCTTCTGTTAAGTGTGATCAGTCCACGGGTCATCATTACTTCTGGGATACCAATACCAAAGCAAAAGTACACGGATGACGGGAGGGATAGGCAGGCTCTTTATACAGAAGGAACCACTGCCTGAAGAACCTTTCTCCCAAAAATAGCCTCCGAAGAAGCAAAAGTGTCAAATTTGTAAAATTTGGAAAAAGTATGAAGCGAAGACCAAGTTGCAGCCTTGCAAATCTGTTCAACAGAGGCCTCATTCTTAAAGGCCCAAGTGGAAGCCACAGCTCTAGTGGAATGAGCTGTAATTCTTTCAGGAGGCTGCTGTCCAGCAGTCTCATAAGCTAAACGAATTATGCTACGAAGCCAAAAAGAGAGAGAGGTAGCAGAAGCTTTTTGACCTCTCCTCTGACCAGAGTAAACGACAAACAGGGAAGACGTTTGTCGAAAATCTTTAGTTGCCTGTAAACAAAATTTAAGGGCACGAACTACATCCAGATTGTGCAAAAGACGTTCCTTCCTCGAAGAAGGATTTGGGCACAAGGATGGAACAACAATCTCCTGATTGATATTCCTGTTAGTGACTACCTTAGGTAAGAACCCAGGTTTAGTACGCAGAACTACCTTATCCGAGTGAAAAATCAAATAAGGAGAATCACAATGTAAGGCTGATAACTCAGAGACTCTTCGAGCCGAGGAAATAGCCATTAAAAATAGAACTTTCCAAGATAACAACTTTATATCAATGGAATGAAGGGGTTCAAACGGAACGCCCTGTAAAACGTTAAGAACAAGGTTTAAACTCCATGGTGGAGCCACTGCTTTAAACACAGGTTTAATCCTGGCCAAAGCCTGACAAAAGGCCTGAACGTCTGGAACTTCTGACAGACGCTTGTGTAACAGAATGGACAGAACTGAGATCTGTCCCTTTAAGGAACTAGCGGATAACCCCTTTTCTAAACCTTCTTGTAGAAAAGACAATATCCTAGGAATCCTAACCTTACTCCAAGAGTAACCTTTGGATTCGCACCAATATAGGTATTTACGCCATATTTTATGGTAAATCTTTCTGGTAACAGGCTTCCTAGCCTGTATTAAGGTATCAATAACTGATTTAGAAAAAACCACGCTTTGATAAGATCAAGCGTTCAATTTCCAAGCAGTCAGCTTCAGAGAAGTTAGATTTTGATGTTTGAAAGGACCCTGAATCAGAAGGTCCTGTTTCAGAGGTAACGACCAAGGTGGACAGAATGACATGTCCACCAGATCTGCATACCAAGTCCTGCGTGGCCATGCAGGCGCTATTAGAATCACTGATGCTTTCTCCTGTTTGATTCTGGCAATCAATCGAGGAAGCATCGGGAAAGGTGGAAACACATAAGCCATCCTGAAGGTCCATGGTGCTGTCAAGGCATCTATCAGGACCGCTCCCGGATCCCTGGATCTGGACCCGTAGCGCGGAAGCTTGGCGTTCTGTCGAGACGCCATGAGATCTATCTCTGGTTTGCCCCAACCTCGAAGTATTTGGGCAAAGACCTCTGGATGAAGTTCCCACTCCCCCGGATGAAAAGTCTGACGACTTAAGAAATCCGCCTCCCAGTTCTCCACTCCCGGGATGTGGATTGCAGACAGGTGGCAAGAGTGAGACTCTGCCCAGCGAATTATCTTCGATACTTCCATCATTGCTAGGGAGCTTCTTGTCCCTCCCTGATGGTTGATATAAGCTACAGTCGTGATGTTGTCCGACTGGAACCTGATGAACCCCCGAGTTGTTAACTGGGGCCAAGCCAGAAGAGCATTGAGGACTGCTCTCAATTCCAGAATGTTTATTGGAAGGAGACTCTCCTCCTGATTCCATAGTCCCTGAGCCTTCAGAGAATTCCAGACAGCGCCCCAACCTAGTAGGCTGGCGTCTGTTGTTACAATTGACCAGTCTGGCCTGCTGAATGGCATTCCCCTGGACAGATGTGGCCGATAAAGCCACCATAGAAGAGAATTTCTGGTCTCTTGATTCAGATTTAGAGTGGGGGACAAATCTGAGTAATCCCCATTCCACTGACTTAGCATGCACAGTTGCAGTGGTCTGAGATGTAGGCGTGCAAAAGGAACTATGTCCATTGCTGCTACCATTAGTCCGATTACCTCCATGCATTGAGCTACTGACGGGTGTTGAATGGAATGAAGGACACGGCATGCATTTTGAAGTTTTGTTAACCTGTCCTCTGTCAGGTAAATCTTCATTTCTACAGAATCTATCAGAGTCCCCAGGAAGGGAACTCTTGTGAGTGGAAAGAGAGAACTTTTCTCTTCGTTCACTTTCCATCCATGCGACCTTAGAAATGCCAGTACTATCTCTGTATGAGATTTGGCAGTTTGAAAGCTTGAAGCTTGTATCAGTATGTCGTCTAAGTATGGAGCTACTGAAATTCCTCGCGGTCTTAGTACCGCCAGAAGAGTGCCCAGAACCTTTGTGAAGATTCTTGGAGCTGTAGCCAGTCCGAATGGAAGAGCTACAAACTGGTAATGCCTGTCTAAAAAGGCAAACCTTAGATACCGGTAATGACTTCTGTGAATCGGTATGTGAAGGTAAGCATCCTTTAAATCCACTGTGGTCATGTACTGACCCTCTTGGATCATGGGCAAAATTGTTCGAATAGTTTCCATCTTGAACGATGGAACTCTTAGGAATTTGTTTAGGATCTTTAAATCCAAGATTGGCCTGAAGGTTCCCTCTTTCTTGGGAACTACAAACAGATTTGAGTAAAACCCTTGTCCTTGTTCCGACCGCGGAACTGGATGGATCACTCCCATTAATAAAAGATCTTGTACGCAGCGTAGAAACGCTTCCTTCTTTGTTAGGTTTGTTGACAACCTTGACAGATGAAATCTCCCTCTTGGGGGAGAGGATTTGAAGTCCAGAAGGTATCCCTGAGATATGATCTCTAACGCCCAGGGATCCTGAACATCTCTTGCCCAAGCCTGGGCGAAGAGGGAAAGTCTGCCCCCCACTAGATCCGGTCTCGGATCGGGGGCCCTCAATTCATGCTGTCTTAGGGGCAGCAGCAGGTTTTCTGGCCTGTTTGCCCCTGTTCCAGGACTGGTTAGGTTTCCAGCCTTGTCTGTAGCGAGCAACAGCTCCTTCCTGTTTTGGTGCAGAGGAAGTTGATGCTGCTCCTGCTTTGAAATTACGAAAGGAACGAAAATTGGACTGTCTAGCCTTGGCTTTGGCCTTGTCCTGAGGCAGGGCATGACCTTTACCTCCTGTAATGTCAGCAATAATCTCTTTCAAGCCGGGCCCGAATAAGGTCTGCCCTTTGAAAGGAATATTAAGCAATTTAGATTTAGACGTAACATCAGCTGACCAGGATTTCAGCCACAGAGCTCTGCGTGCCTGAATGGCGAATCCTGAATTTTTAGCCGCAAGTTTAGTTAAATGTACTACGGCATCTGAAATAAATGAATTAGCTAACTTAAGGAATTTAAGTTTGTGTGTGATGTCATCTAGTGTGGATGATTGAAGTGTCTCTTCCAGAGACTCAAACCAAAATGCTGCTGCAGCCGTGACAGGCGCAATACATGCAAGAGGTTGCAATATAAACCCTTGTTGAACAAACATTTTCTTAAGGTAACCCTCTAATTTTTTATCCATTGGATCTGAAAAAGCACAGCTATCCTCCACTGGGATAGTGGTACGCTTAGCTAAAGTAGAAACTGCTCCCTCCACCTTAGGGACCATTTGCCATAAGTCCCGTGTGGTGGCGTCTATTGGAAACATCTTTCTGAATATAGGAGGGGGTGAGAAAGGCACACCGGGTCTATCCCACTCCTTAGTAACAATGTCAGTAAGTCTCTTAGGTATAGGAAATACGTCAGTACTCGTCGGTACCGCAAAATATTTATCCAACCTACACATTTTCTCTGGGATTGCAACTGTGTTACAATCATTCAGAGCCGCTAATACCTCCCCTAGTAACACACGGAGGTTCTCAAGCTTAAATTTAAAATTTGAAATGTCTGAGTCCAGTTTATTTGGATCAGAACCGTCACCCACAGAATGAAGCTCTCCGTCTTCACGTTCTGCAAACTGTGACGCAGTATCAGACATGGCCCTTGCATTATCAGCGCACTCTGTTCTCACCCCAGAGTGATCACGTTTACCTCTTAGTTCTGGTAGTTTAGCCAAAACTTCAGTCATAACAGTAGCCATATCTTGTAATGTGATTTGTAATGGCCGCCCAGATGTACTCGGCGCTACAATATCACGCACCTCCTGAGCGGGAGATGCAGGTACTGACACGTGAGGCGAGTTAGTCGGCATAACTCTCCCCTCGTTGTTTGGTGAAATATGTTCAATTTGTACAGATTGACTGTTTTTTAAAATAGCATCAATACATTTAGTACATAAATTTCTATTGGGCTCCACTTTGGCATTAACACATATAGCACAGAGATATTCCTCGGAATCAGACATGTTTAACACACTAGCAAATAAACAGCAACTTGGAAATACTTTTCAAAGTAATTTACAAATAATATGAAAACGAACTGTGCCTTTAAGAAGCACAGAAAATATTATAACAGATAAAATAATTAAGTTATAGCATCAATCTTTGTCAGAATATACAGTTTTAGCAAAGGATTGTTCCCCTCAGCAAATGATAACTAACCCAGGCAGCAGAAAAAAATACACAAATAAACGTTTTTTTTTTTTTTTTTTATCACAGTCAATACAATCAGCACAGCTCTGCTGTGAATGATTACTTCCCTCAAAAAAGGCTTTGGAGATCCCTGAACTCTGTAGAGATGAACCGGATCATGCAGGAAGAAAATGAATCTCTGACTGAGTTTTTTCTGATGCATAGTGAAAGCACCAAAATGGCCCCTCCCCCACACACATAACAGTGAGAGGGATCAGTGAACTGCTCTAATTTAAATCAAAACTATTGCCAAGTGGAAAAATAGTGCCCAAAACATTTTTTCACCCAGTACCTCAGAGAAAAAAACGTTTTTACATGCCAGCAAAAAAACGTTTTACCTCAATAATTAATTGTCATTTAAAACCTATTGCAAGTCCCTGCAAATTAGGTTAAGTCTATGTATACAGTTTAAAAGCCAGAGAAGTACCATTTCCCAGAAAACTGAAGTGTAAAATATACATACATGACAGCCTGATATCAGCTACATCTACTGCATTCAAGGCTGAGTTTACATTATAAGGGTATGGCAGGATTTTCTCATCAATTCCATGTCAGAAAATAATAAACTGCTACATACCTCTTTGCAGATTAATCTGCCTGCTGTCCCCTGATCTGAAGTTTACCTCTCCTCAGATGGCCGAGAAACAGCAATATGATCTTAACTACTCCGGCTAAAATCATAGAAAAAACTCAGGTAGATTCTTCTTCAAATTCTACCAGAGAAGGAATAACACACTCCGGTGCTATTATAAAATAACAAACTTTTGATTGAAGATATAAAAACTAAATATATCACCATAGTCCTCTCACACATCCTATCTAGTCGTTGGGTGCACCCGTGGACTGATCACACTTAACAGAAGAAAAGGGGACTTGCTTTGCGGAAAAGCTTTTAGGAAATATTATACTTTTAGCAAGATTCTATTGTTTTTATTACGCACAGTTTAAACATATGGTGGAATAAATACTTTGATTATCTGCACTTTGGCTTCCTGTGAGTATATTCCATTTAGTGCCACCGTTTTGAGAAACAATCTGCACCATTGCGGTTCCTCTTTTCAGATCTTCCGTTCTGTGCTGAATCTACTCATAAGCTCCCCGCTGAGACCTGCACCACCAGTAAGGAGAATTGCACAAATTACTACTGAACCTACTATCATGAGATCATGACCCCTTGTTCTAGTGCCTTTTTTTTTTTTTTAGAAAACTTTTATCCTGTCCTTTATTAAAGGGACAGTCTACTCCAAAATGTTTATTGTTTTAAAAGATAGATAAATCCCTTTATTACCGATTCCCCAATTTTGTATAACCAACACAGTTATATAAATATAGTTTTTACCTGTGTGATTACCTTGTATCTAAGCCTCTGCAGACTGCTCCCCTTATCTCACTTATTTTGACAGACTTGCAATTTAGCCAATCAGTGCTGACTCATAAATAACTCCATGGGTGAATAAATGCAATGAGATAAGAAGTGTTTTTTTAACAGTTTAGAAATCAGTTTGAGCTACCTAGGTTTAGCTTTTAGCCAAGAATACCAGGAGAACAAAGTAAATTTGATGATAAAAGAAAATAGGAATGTTGTTTAAATATGCATGCCCCTATCTGACTCATGAAAGTTTAATTTTGAATAGACCATCCCTTTAAGTCTCTTAACATACTTAAAGGTTTCTATCAAACCCCCTTTCTTCCTTCTCTATGCTCTGCATGTTTTAGTCATTGAGTCTTATTTTGTGTGTTTTATTTTTTAGACCATGTACCATAATAGGATCTCACCTTCGAGTAGATTCCAGTTTATATCTTTCTGGGAATGGAACCTTCAGAATAATGTTACTTCTCAATATTCAGCCAGGAAGATGATCTATGTATTTAAGCCTCTTCTTAGTACCCAAAAACATCAAACTTTACATTAGTTCAGTATTTATGTATTTCTTTTTTTCTTTCTGATAAGCTTCTCTTAGGACTCTGCTGTTTTGATAATTATTTGGGGCATACATAATGTTTAATACTATAACAATATTTCAGATATCTGACAAACATAAACCTGTTTTTTTAAATTTCTTTTTAACATTTCAAAATGTAGCAAAAAACAAACACAATCCAACATTTGAAATATTGTAGCAATATAAGTAATGGACTGTTCACTTAAAGGGATACTAAACCCAACATTTTCTTTAGTGATTCAGATAGAGCAACTTTCTAATTTACTCCTATTATCAAATTTTCTTTGTTCTCTTGCTAACTTTATTTGAAAAAGAAGGCATCTAAGCTAAGGAGTCAGCCTTTTTTGGTTTAGAACGATGGACAGCACTTGTTTATTGGTGCTGTTCAATCAGCAAGGGCATCCCAGGTTGTGAACAAAAAATGGGTCGGCTTCTAAACTTACATTCTTGCTTTTCAAATAAAGATAGCAAGAGAATGAAGAAAAATTGATAATATGAGTAAATTAGAAAGTTGCTTAAAATTGCATTCTCTATATGAATCATAAAATAAAAAAATTGTGTTTAGTGTCCCTTTAAGAGATGATAGTTTAATTGTCATTATCAGACTTTATTGCATAACCCCTTTAGACGTAAATATACATATGATTTAATTGATGGGGAACATTTTGTTAATTTAGGTTAATGATTCTTATTATCGTGTTAACAAGGTCAAGTGCAGAGGCTTCCAAATTACTTTAGCTGATTTGAAATGGTAGGCTGGGAGCGCCCTCAAGTGGTCATTATTATATCTCACTAAATGCTTGCCGAGTTCTTATACCTTATCCTTCTAAGCAGAAGATACTGAATAAGCAACAAGCTTCATTCATCAATTTAGTGCTGTTATGTTCTTAATCACTTGTGTACCTCTTCACGTCAGCTACATTTTACATTTTCTCTTTCACAAGTTATGTCTATTGTGTATGACACTAAAGTTTGTGGCTCACACACATGATTTTTTTCTTTTCCTTAAAGGGATATTAAAGGGACAGTCAACACCAGCATTTTATTGTTTTAAAAAGATAAATAATCCCTTTATTACCCATTCCCCAGTTTTGCATAACCAACACATTTATATAAATATACTTTTTACCTCTGTGATTACCTTGTATCTATGCCTCTGCAGACTGCCCCCTTATTTTAGTTCTTTTGACAGACTTGCATTTTAGACAATCAGTGCTCACTCCTCCGTAAATTCACAAGCATGAGCTCAATGTTATCTATATGAAACACAAGAACTAACGCCCTCTAGTACTGGAAAACTGCCAAAATGCATTTAGATTAGAGGGGGCCTTCAAGGTCTAAGAAATTAGCATATGAAACTCCTAGATTTAGCTTTCAGCTAAGAATACCAAGAGAATAAAATAAATTTGGTGATAAAAGTAAATTGGAAAGTTGTTTAAAACTACATGCCCTATTTAAATCATGAAAAAAAATTTCGGACTCGACTGTCCCTTTAACTGGATAATGAAACATAGTAGAATGTAACAATTTTTGAAGCCTACCTTAATTTCTACATCTGCTTTTGCTGTCCCCTTTTTTCAGTTCTTTGGACAGACATCAGTGCTGACTCCTAGCTAACTCCATGTGCGTATGTTATCTTTATGACACACATGAACAAATGCCCTCTAGCTTTGTCAACTGTCAAAATGCATTTAGATAAGAGCCAGCCTTTAAGGTCTAAGAAATTAGCAAATTAGCTTACCTAGGTTTAGCTTTTAACTAAGAATACCAAGAGAACAAAGCAAAATTGGTGATAAAAGTAAATTGAACAGTTGTTTATAAAGACGCCCAATCTGTATCATGAAAGTTTATTTTGGATTTGACTGTCCCTTTAGACATAATGATGTTTTCAATGCACAGATCAGCCTTAGCATAACATGTAGCTGTATTTTATCATTATATTAGCTGCATAAATATTTAATATATCAATGTAAAGGTTTATGTGCAAACATATATTAGCATACACCATGTGCAACTGATGAGTATGGGACTTATTCACTGGTGAACTATTACACCAATGTTAATAAGACAGAGAAAATCACAGGTCAAAAATCTAATTATAAAAACCTTATCTGACTGCCTTCTTTTCACTTTAATGTAACATTTTGACTTTTGGAATATAATACTGTATATTTGTAACAATAAAATACTTTTTTTTTTTTTCCTCTCACACATTTTTCTTTATATATTATACTCAAAATCTTTCATTTGAGACCATTTACTTAAATAATATTAGGGGCAGGTGCCTGAAATTTGATTTCAAAATAACCTCTCTCTAAGGCATTATAAGGAGAAAAGAGAATGAACCGTTAAATTTCTATAAAGTTTTCTGTTTATCTCTGTCTTCTGCTGAGAATAATTAGGGAAATATATATAAACCAGGCAATAAAGTACAGTGTGAACAATGCTGTGTGTAATCCCATACATCATTGCTTGTATTCAGTTTTATTTTATTTTTAGTTTTATTGCCTGTTTTATATGTGTTCCTAATTGTTTGCAGCAGGACAGTATGATAAGGTTAAAACTTAAGTTTAAACATGGTGGCGTCCAAAATAAATAATTCAAGTATATTACAAAGTTTTTTTTAACTACACATAATTAAACATTTAACATTATAATACTGTATAATATCCCTTTAACAAGGTTGTCCAATCTAAGGCCCAGGCACTACAATACAGACTGCCATTGAATTTGCACTGGCCATTTCTCCTCAACCTCTCCCAGCTGGTTGGGAGCTCACAATGTAGTCACAGCTATCTGGACCTCCAGTTTACTATCTAACGCTAATCATTTAACTCCCAACATTTGCAACACACACTTTTTTGCATGAAATGTAAACCTTACTGGGTATGTGTAAGTTTGTGGGGATAATCTTTGTCTTGTTTTCCTTTTTAGACACAACACACACACATATACAGCGTGTATATATCCCATATCATGTTAAAACACTTTTTAATTTTTTATTTTAATAATAAATATATATACTCATTTACATATGTGCATGTGTGTGTCTATATATACAGTATATATATATATTTATGTGTGTGTGTGTATATATATATATATATATACACATATATACTGTATCTGTATGTATGTATGTACGTATGTATATATATATATATATACAGATACATGTAAATTAATATATCTATCTATCTATCTATCTATATATATATATATGTGTGTAAATGAATATGTGTGTAATAATTTATTTTAAAAAGTTATACTTTTATTCTAGCCCTAATACTTTGCTCCAGTAAAGCAACTTTTTTAGCTTTGTGTGTTGCACTCGCGCGCAGCACATAACAACTTGTTATAAGAGCAATATTCAGCATAGACATTCGATCCATTTTAAGTAAAGGGCACGCTAAACATTAAGAGCTAGATTAAGAGTGGAGAAAAAAATGGTTAAAAAGAAAAAAAAGCTTCAATTGCCCCCTTCCCCCAAAAAAATAAATACAGTACTTCACAATTAATAATAAATATAAGAATTGTTATTATTGTAGAAAAAAACTGCACAAAGCATTTATAAGGGGTTAAAGTGATGTGGGGTGTTTTGGAAAAAATAAAAAAAACAGCACCTAAAGTGCCATAACATTGAGGTGAACGGGGGGGGGGGGGGGCTGTGTTTTCACTATAAATATATATGTACTGTATATATGCTTATATACATATATATTTATGTGCTAATATGTGTACATATGTACACTGCTCAAAAAAATAAAGGGAACACTTAAACAACACAATGTAACTCCAAGTCAATCACACTTCTGTGAAATCAAACTGTCCACTTAGGAAGCAACACTGAGTGACAATCAATTTCACATGCTGTTGTGCAAATGGGATAGACAACAGGTGGAAATTATAAGCAATTAGCAAGACACCCCCAATAAAGGAGTGGTTCTGCAGGTGGTGACCACAGGCCACTTCTTAGTTCCTATGCTTTCTGGCTGATGTTTTGGTCACTTATGAATGCTGGCTGTGCTTTCACTCTAGTGGTAGCATGAGACGGAGTCTACAACCCACACAAGTGGCTCAGGTAGTGCAGCTCATCCAGGATGGCACATCAGTGCGAGCTGTGGCAAGAAGGTTTGCTGTGTCTGTCAGTGTAGTGTCCAGAGCATGGAGGCGCTACCAGGAGACAGGCCAGTACATAAGGAGACGTGGAGGAGGCCGTAGGAGGGCAACAACCCAGCAGCAGGACCGCTACCTCCGCCTTTGTGCAAGGAGGAACAGGAGGAGCACTGCCAGAGCCCTGCAAAATGACCTCCAGCAGGCCACAAATGTGCATGTGTCTGCTCAAACGGTCAGAAACAGACTCCATGAGGGTGGTATGAGGGCCCAACGTCAACAGGTGGGGGTTGTGCTTACAGTCCAACACCGTGCAGGACGTTTGGCATTTGCCAGAGAACACCAAGATTGGCAAATTCGCCACTGACGCCCTGTGCTCTTCACAGATGAAAGCAGGTGCACACTGAGCACATTTGACAGACGTGACAGTCTGGAGACGCCGTGGAGAACGTTCTGCTGCCTGCAACATCCTCCAGCATGGCCGGTTTGGCAGTGGGTCAGTAATGGTGTGGGGTGGCATTTCTTTGAGGGGCCGAACAGCCCTCCATGTGCTCGCCAGAGGTAGCCTGACTGCCATTAGGTATCGAGATGAGATCCTCAGACCCCTTGTGAGAGCATATGCTGGTGCGGTTGGCCCTGGGTTCCTCCTAATGCAAGACAATGCTAGACCTCATGTGGCTGGAGTGTGTCAGCAGTTCCTGCAAGATGAAGGCATTGATGCTATGGACTGGCCCACCCGTTCCCCAGACCTGAATCCAATTGAGCACATCTTGGACATCATGTCTCGCTCCATCCACCAACTTCACGTTGCACCACAGACTATCCAGGAGTTGGTGGATGCTTTAGTCCAGGTCTGGGAGGAGATCCCTCAGGAGACCATCCGCCACCTCATCAGGAGCATGCACAGGCATTGTAGGGAGGTCATACAGGCACGTGGAGGCCACACACACTACTGAGCCTCATTTTGACTTGTTTTAAGGACATTACATCAAAGTTGGATCCGCCTGTAGTGTGTTTTTCCACTTTAATTTTGAGTGTGACTCCAAATCCAGACCTCCATGGGTTGAAAAATTTGATTTCCATTTTTTAATTTTTGTTTGATTTTGTTGTCAGCACATTCAGCTATGTAAAGAACAAAGTATTTCATTAGAATATTTAATTACTTCAGATCTAGGATGTGTTATTTTAGTGTTCCCTTTATTTTTTTGAGCAGTGTATTTATTTGTTGCTGCCCAACACTGCACAATTTCCCCCCTGCACTGCACTAGGTGGTTTGCTGTGTCTATGGGCTTTAAAACAAGGCTCCCATTGAACGATCTCGTGAGCGCAAGGCTTCCGGGCAACACGAAAGCGAGGTCACGTTCACATTATGCCGCACTTGTATTACCAGCACACATTTATGTGCGCTGGTATTAATGAGTGGAGCGCAAATATCGCACTGGCGTAATCGCAATATTAAGCTCCACTCATAATGTAGCCCTCTTTGTTCTACCACTCACTTGTAATATCAGATCATGCCTTATTCTGAGCGTGGGCGCCCAGTATTGATAGTGCACCCTGTGCTATCAATCGCGCTTCACTTGTAATCTAGTCTTTAGTGTTAAATATCCCATAATATTTTTGTTTTATTGCCATTTCAGATGCACATAGATGATAATGGTAAGTTTCATATAGAAATATTAACAAAATATTATATTAAAGACAAAGTTTAAAATAGAATTGTCATTTTGGTAACATCAAATATAAATGTTATACAGTGAAAGGTTTTGAATATAATATTTATCAAATTTATTTTTATTTTTCGAAAACAGTTTAAGATAACTGCTACATAAATATGTGTTGATGGGTTAGTAGATTATCTAGGCATATAAAAATCAACAATGAAAACAAACCAAAATAAAACTGAGCAAAAACAACAATCTTGACCTTTATTTGGTATATTCTTTCTGCCAATTACAGTCCTCTTTTAACAAAATGTTGGTAACTAAAAATAAAATAATTGCAGTTATATTCAGAAGAAAATTATAGGGTTGAAATGTTTTCAAGTTTTTAAGAAATACGCTGCAAAAAAAGTCAAACTTTATGACCTTTTATAACAAAAACATCTGTAAACTTTAACCACTCAGCTTCCAGTGAGAGATACTTCACTTTGATAAGTTGCTCTCTCTCTCGCAGAAAATAATTATGTTTTATTGTTTAGGAATAGACAATAATGACAGTGGCTTAGTTTTCATTAAATAACACCATTTGGATATATAATAGCTGTCAAACCCATTTGAGAGCTGAAAACATAATGTGATCTTTATCGTTTTTTTAATATTTCAAGATGACACTTCTATTGGATATTTCAGTTATTTCATGGTCATGTTTATTTAAAACCAACGACAATGTTCATAAGAAGGGGAATACTCTTCCAGACAAAGAGATACACTCTGCCCTTTGTCTAATAAAATGGAAACAAAAAACTGAAAGGAGAAAATCTAATTATTCTTTCTATTTTCATAAGTAATGCAAATGTTATCATGAAATTTCATCGTCTCGTATTTCCTCATCTTTACTAGCCACAATAAAGCTTCTAAAGCATTTTAGCTTAGATCTAAGCGTTGCAGAAATCTCCTCTTCATGACAGGTCAATTTATATTGTGAAATCAATATTATAATTTATTTTTATAGAGCTGATATTGTGTATACAGTAGTGAACATAATGCATTGATGTGGAAACAAGTTAACCTACTCAGAAGGAAAATCACCTCCATAGTAACTGATAAGAAAACAGAATATTACACACACACCTCTTAAAAGATCTGCACTTACTTGGGACTTTAGGTGCTCTTATTTGGACTTTCTTGAGATTACTTATATTACACCTAATCATAGTTTTTGTGCTACTAGGTATATATTTGTTTTCTTTACGTATATCCTACTTGGTTTGTATATCTATCTATCTATCTATCTATTTATATAGACTGGAATAGACTCTGTCACGGATACCAGACAGCTAAGGCTACCCCCCCCCACCCCCCTACAACCTCACCCCTGTTGTTTCTCAGTGGTTTTAGGCTCCTCAGAGCAACCACAATCTCTGGAAGCTTTTGGTTGCTTGTTTTGTGTTCTAAACTTGTCAAGAGAAGAGCTGGTGTATGACCAGGAAAACCCTCCTAGGCTGGCTGGGCTCCTGGAACTCCCAGTCGGCCACCTCACAATGGACACCCTCCTAATCCCTCTCAGACTGGCCGGGCTCCTGGAACTCCCGGTCGGCCACAGAACAGCAGGACACCCGCTAACTTTACCCCTGGTTGCTCCAGCAACCATGTGTCCCAGAGCTCCGCTCTTTTGGGGAATAGTATCCCCTAGGGAGGAAAAGAGGTGGGGGAATTACCGGAGGGGAGATCCTTTGGGAACCAGGGGTTTTAGACACCCCTACCCCCATAACTTCAATGGGCTTTATCTCTGGTCCCCAGTAACGAATCATGTCGCTTTTTGGACTGTGGCATCTGGGGACCGAGAGCTTTCAAATGACACCCTGTGCCGCCACTCCCCCTGGATCACCCTGAATCCATCACCACTGGGTCCTGGGATTATGTGGGACTATGGCTGTTATGGAGGCGCCGGTCTGTCTGGAGGGGCAGGAATGGCGGGAAAATTGTGGGATTGCCCAGTGTATTATCAAGATGAGCTTTGTGTATAAAAGGAGTGTGTGTTTTCCAATAAAGTCAGTTCCTGTTTCACTTGAATTCTAGTATGTCTAGTTATTTGGGTGGGCTCCTGCTAAAATCACTTTCCTGGGCTATCTGTTCCAGGCAGAGGAAGGACCCTCTGGCAGAGCTACCTAGTCTTGGTAGCCGGAGTCTGCCACAGGGCGGGACCCTGAAAACTGGTGCTGTCAGGCATCAGGGATGGCTACAGGCTGTGATTATTTGCCAGCTACATAGTTGCAGTCGGCAGGGAGGAAGCAGGACCCGTTTGACGGAGCTACCCAGTCGGGGTAGCGGGGGTATCCATCACATTGGTGGCAGGTATCTGCTTCTTTTACAAGGTTCCTGCTGACAGAGGAGAAGCGCCACAGTAGCCAGTAAATATGGAGGCAGAGTTCCTAAGGAGAGTACAAAGATGCTGATCGGAACAGGACATTCTGGGATGGAGGAACCTTGCCCTCTGAGACCTCTGGGGGGGATGCTCTTCAACAGGAGCGGGATGATGGAAAGGTTCTCCCCACGAATGACCAGAGGTTCTGGGTTTAGTGGACCTTGCGAGTGCCTTTTCTGGGAAAACAGCCAAAGAAGGAATGTCTATCTGTTCTACACAGACTGGTCCAGCAAGAGATGTGGGTGGAGGATGGCTATCGGCCACAGAACAGCAGGACACCCGCTAACTTTACCCCTGGGTGGTCCAGCAACCATGTGCCCCAGAGCTCTGCTCTTTTGGGGATTAGTAGCCCCTAGGGAGGACAAGAGGTGGGGGAATTACCGGAGGGGTGCTCCTTTGGGAACCGGGGGTTTTGGGCACCCCTACCCCCATAACTTCAACGGGCTGTATCTCCGGTCCCCAGTAGCAAATCATGCCGCTTTTTGGACTGGGCATCTGTGGACCAAGAGCTTTAAAATGACACCCTGGAATTGCCGCCGCTTCCCCGGGATCACCCCGAAACCGTCACCACTGGGTCCTGGGATTCTGTGGGATTATGGCTGCTATGGAGGCGCCGGTCTGTCTGGAGGGGTGGGAATGGTGGAAAAATGGTGGGATTGTCCAGTGTATTATCAAGATGACCTTTGTGTATAAAAGGAGTGTGTGTTTTCCAATAAAGTCAGTTCCTGTATCACTTGAATGCTAGTATGTCTAGTTATTTGGGTGGGCTACTGCTAAAATCACTTTCCTGGGCTACATAGCAGACTGTTCCATGCAGAGGAAGGACCCTCTGGTAGAGCTACCTAGTCTGGGTAGCCGGAGTCTGCCACAGGGTGGGACCCTGAATACTGGTGCTGTCAGGCATCAGGGGTGGCTACAGGCTGTGGTCACTTGCCAGCTACATAGCTGCAGTCGGCAGGGAGGAAGCAGGACCCATTTGGCAGAGCTGCCCAGTTGGGGTAGCCGGGGTATCCGTCACAGACTACTACTCACTCGAGAAGCTCAATGGATCTACCAATTGGGAACTATTGCTCCAGGTGGTCTTAATTCCATACCAGATTTCTAATGGCTAATACGTATAGATATCTGTTACATACCTGGGGTTGCGAAATAGTAGGGTGAAGCCGATTGGTTAGGGTGAGTTAACAACATCCTTGGGTGCCGTGGACTCACTTAAATACCATAAGATATTTCTTAAATTTGTGGATGATATCTGCAATCAGGGACTTCTATGAGCCCACATATCCTACAATACTAGTCACCTAAATTTCAGATGATGCCATACTTTTGAATCTGGTAAATATCTATACTCTTTATGAGTCTCTATATGAAAAAGGAAGCTATACTGAAATGAAGATCCGTGGACATTCATTACAGGACCTGTGTACATTCGCTGGTGCATGAGGAGATGCAGCACTAAAAGTCCATAATATGTATTATATGTATATAGTTCTTTTACTCTCTCTCACCTAGATTACGAGTTTTGTGTTGCGGCTTTTAACACTGAAAAAATGGCAATTTCAGCGTAAAAGCAGGAACGCACTATTGGGAGTCGTGTTGGTATAGCTATACCGCAAGCATTTTAGCCTGTAACGCAACGTTTTTGCGTGGGATTTTCATAGCGCCGGTATTACAGGTTGTGCAATGAGGCTAAAATGCTTGCGTTACAGCCTAAACCGACACAATTCATACCGCCATCTGAGACCAGTAGTTATGGATTTTGGGTAACAAAAATGTTTCACAAAACTCATAACTAAAATGTTACAAAGTACACTAACACCCATAAACTACATATTAACCCCTAAACCGCCGCCCTCCCGCATCACAAACACTATATTAAACTTATTAACCCCTAATCTGCCACCCACCCACATCGCAAGTATTAAATAAACCTATTAACCCCTATACCGCCGCTCCCCGACATCGCCACCACTAAAATAAAGCTTCTCACTGTCTGGAGTTCAGAAACCATGAGTAGATCTTCTGGAGTTAGTGTTGTTTTTTTCTTGTTGGTTTTTTTGGGGTGTTTTTTTTAAGATTATGGTTTGGGCTTTGAAAAAGAGCTGAATGCCCTTATAAGGGCAATGCAAAAGAGCTAAATGCCCTTATAAGGGCAATGCCCATACAAATGTCCCTTTAGGGGCAATAGGTAGCTTAGTTAGATATTTTATTTTGGGGGGTTGGTTGGGTGGTGGATTTTACTGTTGGGGGGACTTTGTATTTTTTACAGGTAAAAGAGCTGATTTCTTTAGGGCAATGCCCTACAAAAGGCCCTTTTAAGGGCTATTGGTAGTTTATTGTAGGCTAGGGGGAGTTTTTATTTGGGGGGGGCTTTATTATTTTTATAGGGCTATTAGATTAGGTGTAATTATTTTGATTTTTGATAACTGTTTATTTATTTTTTGTAATCTTAGTGTTTTTTATTTTTCGTGATTTTAGTGTTTATTATTTTTGGTAAACTTTAGATTTTTTACATTTTTCGTAGGATTTGTTTTTTTTAGTTGTAATTTAGATTTTTTTTTTAAAAAATTCGTAGTGTTAGGTTTTTTTAAATTTGTAATTTAGATATTTTAATTGGTAGTTTTTTTTATTTTATTAGAATAGTGATGTTAGGTTAATTTATAGTTTAATGTTAGGCTTATTTTTATTTCACAGGTAAGTTTTTATTTATTTAAAGATAGTTATATTGTAATTTTAATTTAAAGTTAGGGGGGGTGTTAGGTTTAGGGGTTAATAGTTTAATTGAGTGTTTTGCGATGTGGGGGGCCAGTGGTTTAGGGGTTAATTTTTTTATGTAGCGGCAGAGATTTAGGGGTTAATAACTTTCTTTAGTGGCGGCGATGTCAGGGAGTGGCGGAATAGGGGTTAATAGCTTTTATTAGTGGCAGCGATGTCGGGGGCGGCAGATTAGGGGTTAATAACTTTATTATAGTGGCGGCGATGTCGAGAAGTGGCGGAATAGGGGTTAATAACTTTATTATAGTGGCGGTGATATCGGGAGTGGCGGAATAGGGGTTAATAACTTTTATTAGTGTTGGCGATGTCGGGGGGTGGAAGATTAGGGGTATTTAGACTTGGGGTTTATGTTAGGGTGTTAGGTTTAAATGTAACTTTCTTTGCCCCATAGACATCAATGGAGTTGCGTTACGGCGATCGCCATTCCGCGCTTCAGGTGTTAGTGTACGAGCACGTCAAAGGAGCCCTTGGGTTTTGTGCGGTATGGAGCTTAACGCCACCATATCGCACGCACAAGGAGGCTTTTCAGAAACTCGCAATGGCAGCACTATGGAGGGTGAAATAACGCAACTTTTGTTGCGTTAATTTCATACCCTGTTTAGCGCAAAACTCGCAATCTAGGTTTATGTGAGATATATGTTCATTTGTACGCTTTGTTTAGTCACATATAACAAAGAATATGTGACACTGTTATCACAGTACACACATTTACACCAACTGGTGTGTGTATATATGTTGCTATGGCAACAGTACAGAGTTTGTTTATATAAATGAATTACTTTGATTCATAGGACACAGATATTTATTATGCACTGGTTTCTTCACTAACAATTTGATAATACACATGATGAGAAGTGTTCATCATATAAGCCTTATCGCAAGTAGAAGCTGCAGATAAGCTGTTTGTTTATATGTTGCCATGGCAATTCACATAACAACGTATTAGGATACAGCCTATATGATCTAACATGCTGAAATAGGCTTGCAGGTTCACTCATTTTGAACAACAATAGCTTTTGTTGACATCACAGTAGGATTGTATATTCCGATCACAACTTGCTTCATAAACACTTTGTTATACACATTTTTACTCACACGGCGATACCGGAAGTGATGTCATCACAACTTCCGTTTTGCCGATATTGTGGAATGCATTTGTGCGGTCCAAGGCTCTGCAGGGCGTGAATTTTTAGAGGAGGGGTATGTGATTGGCACATTTTACGCTATATATTGTGGTATTGAACACTGTTTTTTACACTGATCTGCTAAAATGGACAACTGGCCCTGAAACGTCATCAAATAAAAGTTGACACCGTTTATCTAAAATACCCGAGAGTGCATCCTTTTTTCATTGGACTATTCATTGCATGTTTGCACCCAGGTTGCTGACCTTTGGAGGGAATATTTGTTTACTATTGGATTATATATATATAGACAGACAGACAGACAGAGAGATGTGCATTTGTTTTGTAATTAATGATAATTTATTACCGATACAAGGATATTCGTTTTGTTTCCACTAAACAAATATCCAAATTAATACATCCAAAAATGGAAAGAAAACAAATAAATACTGATGACATTTATCAGTATTCGTTTGTTTCCTTTAAATGGTTAAATACTTACCTTTAGCGCGCTGGAGAGATGCGATAACCCGCTCCTCTTCTTTACAGAGCCCATGCCGTGCTATAGGAGTCTTAGGCCCTGATGATCAAAAGTATCCAGAGGTGTCGATATATTCAAAAGGGATCAGTTGCGATGTCAAGAAAGCCAGTGAAATATTCCAAAGGGCAGACAGTACTATTTAAAGGCCGCATCACAGAGAGGCGTCTTACCATATGTTTCAGTGGGTGGCGACGCTGCTCTGCTACTGGCGATATTTTCAAAGCAGTATTATCACCTACATCAAAAGTGTAGTGTAAAGGATCCCTTAAAACAGTGCTGTAGGACAATACAATTTACATGTGTCAACAGAAACTCAACCCCTGTTCGTATACTATAATAGTGAATTAAACATATCAGTAATACACCTATAGGAGCTGGGGTATTGTGGGTATATTGTTTAATGTATATGCATTGCATTGTATAATCTTAGAATATGTATGTAAACTGTAAACATGAATGTACTTATCTTCTATTGTGTACTTAGGCGAAATCCCATTATTAAGAAATGTGAATATTACAATCGCAAAATCAAGATCATGAATGCGCGTTCTCAGTATAAAGTAAATATGAATATGGAGAACACACGATCACAAATAAATAAAATATGTAAAAATACACACCTAAGGATACAATAGAGGATTAGTACAATCACGCTTACAGTTTACATACGTATTCTAACATTATACAATCTCCCAGATTTTATAGTTTTAATAGGAAGTTTATTTTGGTTTTGTTTTTGTCTTTATTAACAAACTCAATTGCAGACATTATGAATATATAGGTGTTGTGTGGGACTTTACTGGGCATTCCATGGGAGTAACCTGTTTTATTATGAGGAAACATCGCCTTGGGTTTCTAATATTCAAAGCACTATCTTCCATCTTAGCTATTCTTTTTCAGCTATCTCAGTCTCGCATGCTTTGCAGGGGCGATATTTCCCAGTATGACAAATCTAGTGATTGTACAGTGAAACTGAATATACATATGCATAATTTAAAGTGTTACTGCACATAAAACTATTTTATTTTCACGAAAATAAGTGTATTTTTTGTAAACACACTTTGAAGACAGCCGCCTTCCCCAACGCCTACATCGCGCCTCAGTGGCGATGTCGGAGGACTTTTGCTGAGGTTGCAATCCTAATTAAATCCTATTGGAGACACATTGCCACTCATTAGCAAATCAAGGTGCGGCCCACTTTTTAGAATATATCAACTGACCAACGGACTGTGAGCCTGGCAAACCCAAAAAAACAATTTCTCGACAATCTGTCAATGTTTTAAATAAGGGGGCCTTAGTGCTGCGACTTCCAGGGACTGCACTAAAGGAGCGCTCCAAAGCGCTAAAAGTAAGTACAAAGAAACAGGTGAACATTTTCACCTTTACAAGCAGTAAAAACAACCAGTATAAACAGATGAAAGTTGATTGAGGGGAAAGGGGGAATTTAAATTACAACAAGCAGAAATATGTAACAGAAAATAACTATGTCCACCATGATTCTCAGTATCACGCCTTCATATTGTCAGGAAAATGCCAGAGCCTCCAGTTACCGAATCAGAATCAGGTCCATCGGACATTGCTGAGAGCAGACAGCATATGCTGTCCATATTTAACATTGCACAAGCATTTCACAAGTAATGCTTGTGCAATGCCGCCTCCTGCTCGCTTGCGGCCAATTGGCTGCTAGCGTGAGCTGTCAATCATCCCGATTGGATTGGAATGATTTCAATACCCCAACTTTTAGGTGGCAGACAGGTTAAGGAGCTGCAGTCTTAAGACATCTATTACTTAAAGGGACAGTCCAGACAAAATCCCCCATGGATGCAGTTCAGTTTTAAATAGAAGCATTTTTTGTAATATACATGTAATACCAAAAATACTTCTCAAAAAGCTATATCTGTTTCAAAAGTGTATGTAAGTATGCACCAGCATTTTAAACACAGCACTTGCTCAGAGAGCCTAAAACGCTTGTACCATCTGGTAATGGCAGTTCTTTAGTTGCTGACATGATACAGGCCCCACTGGTGCTCAGAGCAGCTGCTGTATTCAAAATGCTGGTGCAATGAGAATATCTAGCTATGCATCACATGCGCATGCAGAGAAAAATGCTGACACTAAATCAGTAACAGCATTTTTGCTAATACATGTATATTGTAAATATGTAATTCATCTATGGGCATTTTAATTTTGACTGGATAGTCCCTTTAACTAACATTTTAGGGCTTCCGAAGCAACAATTACTGCTTGGTGAATGAAGCCCAATGTCTCCTTAAGTCAGGGTGAACCAAATCTCTAGAACACCAATGTTTTCTTTTTTTCTTGTTGGAACAAATTAGATTTCTGTGACTTTAGAGCCTTCTCCATTTAAAAGAAGATAGCTGGCTCCAAAAAAACCAAGACAAGAAAATATACAGTTGGCGCTTGCATAGAGGGTAATTGCATCTGGCTTTAGAAAGAGCCATTTACGTTTTCGGCTTCTTCCATCTGTCAATTTTCCTACTGCTTATCTGATTTCCAACAACGCTGATAATGCTTTGATATGAATATAAGAAAAGGATTTCATGAAGTATGTATTAAAAAGTTGGCAGCTTTGAATTTTTTTTTTCATCAGTAAAATGTAGCTCAGACTTAACTGGATCATTTTAGTAGAACATCTGTGCAAAGTATCTTATTTACATTTCAGAAAAAAAATGTCATATGAAGAAGGACACCAGAGATTTTGGGCTAGATTACAAGTGGAGCACTGATTTAACGTGCACCCGTAAATGGGAAAATTCACCCATTTACGGGCGCACTTTACAAGTGGCTGGTTAATGCTACCGCAAGCAATTAGCAATTAGCCCTCCAAAAATTAACCACAGGTCAGACCTCTGGTTCATTTTAAGAATGTCCCCCAATTTCCCCCAAAATAAAGTGTAGTATTGGTGTTTAAAATAAATATTAGTAGCATCTTTATTTCTTTAAATAAGAACGGCACAAAGCAGTTTTATGGGGTTAAAATGTGCAGATGCCTTTACATTGCGGTCTATGGGGACTGTGATTTTACTTGAAATATATATGTATATGCTTATATACATATATATGTATGTGTTTAATATGTGTATATACATATATATCTATGTGTTACTATGCTTATATACATATATATTTATGTGTTACTATGGGTATATACATATATATCTATGTGTTAATATGCTTATATACATACATATTTATTTGTTAATATGTGTATATACATATATAGCTATGTGTTAATATGCTTATATACATATATATTTATGTGTTACTATGTGTATATATCAAAATAACAAGAGTATTGCATTGAGCAATGATACTTTTTTTATTGGACTAACTATACATTTATAAGATGACAAGCTTTCGGAAGAGTTCCTTCCTTTATCAAGTCTGAAGCAATACTAACCAATTCAATGGAATTTACAGATTGTATCTTAAAACACAGAATAGCTAAGAAGACAGTGCAGGGAGAGGAGGAGGTGTCGTAAAAATCATGAGGGGGGCTTAGGTAACAGGCAGACAGTGTCCAGTGTAGGAGAACAGACAGGGGAAATATATAGCGTTACATAGAGCATATACTGACATAAAGTTATATATCAACATTGAATCAATATCTATAGAGATGTGAAATTGTATATACAGGGGGAATACAAAAGTTAAGAAAAGACAAAAGTGTGGACATAGGCTTACCTGTGTACCTATGTATAAAGAATGTGGAATATACAATGTAATTGACTAAATGAAAGTACATTACAAAAAAATTTGATAATGTGTTAAGAATCCAGAGTCCACATTTAGTCCAGAATTAAACAGGTTGAAGTGCATTATCATTTTCATTTCAAAGGTTTTTCTTTCCATGGTGTTATTGAAGTTGCCTCTGAGAATTTTGATTTTGAGGTTTTGGATGGAGTGGTCAGGTTGGGTGAAATGGTGACCAACAGGGGTGCAGTATTTTGTTTCACAGTGGTTTTTGATTGAGTGTCTGTGTAAGTTCATTCGAAGGTGCAGTTTTTGGCTTGTTTCTCCAATATAGCATCCCATTTCACATGCAGTGCAATGTATCATGTATACCACATTTGCAGATATACATGAATATGCCCCTTTAATGTTGTAAGATTTATTATTGTGATTTACTGTGCTGCTTTCACAAACGTGTTGACACAGTTTGCAGCGAGCTTTATAGCAGCACTTGGTTCCATTCTGAGTGTTCTTTTTCTCAAGGGGTAGCTTCCTATGTACCAGTTTCTGCTTTAGGTTAGGTGCTTGTCTGTATGCCAGGATTGGGGGTTTTGGAAAGATTTTTTTGAGTGTGGGATCCTCTAAGAGTAGTGGCTGTAAGTCTTTTATGATTTTTCGTATCCCTTCCACAGCAGGGTTGTATTTGACTACTAGTGGTATACGTGATATATTTTTCTTCTCCCTGTATTGTAGTAAGTGTTCACGTGGGGTATTGAGGGCAGAGTTAATTTTTTTATTTATAATCCTTGTTTTGTAACCTTTTTCTCTGAATGATTGGGACAATGTGATGAGGTGTTTGTCACGGTCCTTGGTATCTGAACAAATTCTGTGGTATCTTGTAGCCTGACTGTAGATTATGGATTTTTTAATGTGATTGGGGTGGGAGCTGGAGCTGTGGAGGTAGCTGCATCTATCTGTTGGTTTCCTGTATACAGATGAGTGCAGTTTGCCATTTGTGATGGATATTGTTGTATCCAGGAAGTTGACACAGTCTCTAGAAAAGTTCATTTTAAGCTTGATTGATGCATGAAATAGATTAAATGATTTATGAAAATGTTCAAGGTTTTTTTCTCCTTCTGTCCATATGATGAAAATATCATCGATGTAGCGAAAGTATTTGAATGGTTTGTGAGGGTGAGTGGCTAGGAATCTCTGTTCTAAGTCAGCCATGAAGAGGTTTGCGTACTGTGGTGCCATTTTGGTGCCCATGGCTGTTCCCATGATTTGTAAGTAGATGGAGTGGTTGAAGATGAAATAATTGTGAGTAAGTATAAATTCTGTAAGTTTACTGACTGTAGAAGCACTATATGTCTGGTTAAGGCTGTTGCAGGAAAGAAAGTTTAAGCAGGCATCAATACCATCTTTATGTGGAATATTGCTGTACAGGGATTCCACATCCATTGTCACAAGTATAGTATCCTCTGGCAATTCTGTTATCTGGCTGATTTTGTTAAGAAAATCAGTGGTGTCTTTTATAAAGCTAGTGGTGTTAATAACTAAGGGCTTAAGAATATTCTCCACTAGGCCCGATAGTTGCTCAGTCAGAGTGTCCATGCCTGTTATTATTGGTCTTCCTGGGTTCCCTGGTTTGTGGATTTTTGGGAGCATGTAGAATGTCCCTATGCTTGGGTTAGAGGGCACCAGTTTGTCCAGTTTATGTTGCGTGTGTTTAGGGAATGTTTTAATTAGTTTTCTAAGTTGCAAAGTGTATTCCTGGGTGGGGTCCTTTTCTAGTTTTTTGTAATAAGTTTGATCTGATAATTGTCTATTTCCCTCTGTGATGTAGTCCTGTGTATTCATGATCACCACTGCTCCTCCCTTGTCCGCAGGCTTAATGGTAATGTTTTCATTATTTCTTAAGTTTTTTATAGCATTTTTTTCTAAGTGTGAGAGGTTATACATTATTTTTTTCTGCTGTGTGTTGAGCAGAGATGCAGTTCTCAACCGGAAGCTTTCAATATAGCTGTCCAATTTTGTGTTGCGTCCTGGTGCAGGTGTAAAGATTGTGTTCTTTTTTCTTCCATTGTAGTCCAGAATTGCCAGAGGATACTATACTTGTGACAATGGATGTGGAATCCCTGTACAGCAATATTCCACATAAAGATGGTATTGATGCCTGCTTAAACTTTCTTTCCTGCAACAGCCTTAACCAGACATATAGTGCTTCTACAGTCAGTAAACTTACAGAATTTATACTTACTCACAATTATTTCATCTTCAACCACTCCATCTACTTACAAATCATGGGAACAGCCATGGGCACCAAAATGGCACCACAGTACGCAAACCTCTTCATGGCTGACTTAGAACAGAGATTCCTAGCCACTCACCCTCACAAACCATTCAAATACTTTCGCTACATCGATGATATTTTCATCATATGGACAGAAGGAGAAAAAAACCTTGAACATTTTCATAAATCATTTAATCTATTTCATGCATCAATCAAGCTTAAAATGAACTTTTCTAGAGACTGTGTCAACTTCCTGGATACAACAATATCCATCACAAATGGCAAACTGCACTCATCTGTATACAGGAAACCAACAGATAGATGCAGCTACCTCCACAGCTCCAGCTCCCACCCCAATCACATTAAAAAATCCATAATCTACAGTCAGGCTACAAGATACCACAGAATTTGTTCAGATACCAAGGACCGTGACAAACACCTCATCACATTGTCCCAATCATTCAGAGAAAAAGGTTACAAAACAAGGATTATAAATAAAAAAATTAACTCTGCCCTCAATACCCCACGTGAACACTTACTACAATACAGGGAGAAGAAAAATATATCACGTATACCACTAGTAGTCAAATACAACCCTGCTGTGGAAGGGATACGAAAAATCATAAAAGACTTACAGCCACTACTCTTAGAGGATCCCACACTCAAAAAAATCTTTCCAAAACCCCCAATCCTGGCATACAGACAAGCACCTAACCTAAAGCAGAAACTGGTACATAGGAAGCTACCCCTTGAGAAAAAGAACACTCAGAATGGAACCAAGTGCTGCTATAAAGCTCGCTGCAAACTGTGTCAACACGTTTGTGAAAGCAGCACAGTAAATCACAATAATAAATCTTACAACATTAAAGGGGCATATTCATGTATATCTGCAAATGTGGTATACATGATACATTGCACTGCATGTGAAATGGGATGCTATATTGGAGAAACAAGCCAAAAACTGCACCTTCGAATGAACTTACACAGACACTCAATCAAAAACCACTGTGAAACAAAATACTGCACCCCTGTTGGTCACCATTTCACCCAACCTGACCACTCCATCCAAAACCTCAAAATCAAAATTCTCAGAGGCAACTTCAATAACACCATGGAAAGAAAAACCTTTGAAATGAAAATGATAATGCACTTCAACCTGTTTAATTCTGGACTAAATGTGGACTCTGGATTCTTAACACATTATCAAAATTTTTTGTAATGTACTTTCATTTAGTCAATTACATTGTATATTCCACATTCTTTATACATAGGTACACAGGTAAGCCTATGTCCACACTTTTGTCTTTTCTTAACTTTTGTATTCCCCCTGTATATACAATTTCACATCTCTATAGATATTGATTCAATGTTGATATATAACTTTATGTCAGTATATGCTCTATGTAACGCTATATATTTCCCCTGTCTGTTCTCCTACACTGGACACTGTCTGCCTGTTACCTAAGCCCCCCTCATGATTTTTACGACACCTCCTCCTCTCCCTGCACTGTCTTCTTAGCTATTCTGTGTTTTAAGATACAATCTGTAAATTCCATTGAATTGGTTAGTATTGCTTCAGACTTGATAAAGGAAGGAACTCTTCCGAAAGCTTGTCATCTTATAAATGTATAGTTAGTCCAATAAAACAAGTATCATTGCTCAATGCAATACTCTTGTTATTTTGATATCTAAATCTCTGGACTAACATGGCTACTCCAATCAACGTGACTATGTGTATATACATATATATCTGTGTTAATATGCTTATATACATATATATTTATGTGTTAATATATACAGTATATATATACATATATATCTATGTGTTATATGCTTATATACATATGTAATTATGTGTTAATATGTGTATATACATATACATAAATATTTAAAATTTGCTGCCCATCGCTTCGCGACTTACCACCTTTGCTGTGCTTAAGTTCTGTGCCATCTCTGATGGCACCAGAACGAGGCTCCCACTGGAGCCTATAGAAGCTCGCTCTCGTGAGCATAATGCTTCCTAGCAATGTGAGCGTGAGCTTGGGCAAGCGATATTTAGTGCTCCAGTTGTAATTTAGTCAGTGGCGGCTGGTGACTTTTGAAGATAAGGGAGCACTAGCACCACCCATCAGATAGCTCCGCCCATTTTAGTGTGTGTGTATATATACATACATACACACACACATAGCCCACACACACAGCCCACACACACACACGCCCCCCCCACACACACACAGCCCCCCCCACACACACACAGCCCCCCTCACACAGCCCCCACACACACAGCCCCCCCCACACACAGCCCCCCCCACACACACACACAGCCCCTCCACACACACACACAGCCCCCCCCACGCACACAGCCCCCCCCATACACACACACAGCCCCCCCACACACACACACAGCCCCCCCCCCACAAACACACACACAGCCCCCCACACACAGACACAGCCCCCCCACACACAGACAAACAGCCCCCCCACACACACACAGCCCCCCCACACCCACACACAGCCCCCCCACACACACAGCCCCCCACACACACACTGCCCCCCCCACACACACAGCCCCCACACACACTCACACACAGCCCCCCACACACACACACAGCCCCCCCCCACACACACACACAGCCCCCCCACACACACACACAGCCCCACACACACACACACAGCCCCCCCACACACACACACAGCCAGCCCCACACACACACAGAGAAGGGACTGGAAAGCACATTGTATTTAGTATAAAGTTACTAGCAGACCATCAGTTCTTCACATCTAGGAGCAAAATGGTTAATAAAAAGGCTGTGAGCTGCAGGGAGAAGGGTTGAGACCTCTTGCCCTGTAGAGCAATATACACCAAAGAGGCTTGAGTCCTTTAAAAATAAACAGGAGACATGAGTAAAAGCTACCCCTGTCTGTCTTCCCTCTTACCTTGGCTCACAAACTATCTCCTGCCTGAACATTCATCATGACCTGTGTGCAGTGTACTGGCTCAAGCAGAGGATCAGGATGTCAGCATGACTGCACCACACACGGGCAGGGAGAAGGGGGGGGGCCTTGGGGTGAACTTCCATGATGATTTGTGCTGTGTGTCATTAGCATTGCGTGTGGGACTAAGAAGGTGGAGGATTACAGTTAGCACTAAAGTCAATCTAGTAGTCTGCAGCCATTAACCCTAGCATTGCCAAATACACCCCATCCATGATCATCAATATAAAGCACACCCCCTTAGAACCACTGTTAAAAGGTAACACTCACTTGTACCGGAATGATCATGACTAGCTGGTATATTAAAGATTTTATCATTGCTGTAGAAAGTCATTTTTGTACATGGACAGAATTTTTTGAGACTGAGCTATATAATATTGGCTGATGACTGTATTAACTCTGTGCAGGAACAACAATCAGCTGAGTGCCTTAAAAGTAATTTTGTTATATGTAGCAAGATGTGATCAGTTATCAGCACAGTGCAATGCAAAATATATAGCAGACCCTTTTCACAAGATGGCTTCCAGACATGAGCCTCAGGGTTTACTCACGTTCGGTAATCTATCTGTCCCACATGTCCACAACTTCCACAAGCACTAATGCTCCTGTCCTGAGAACCTGTCCAGACCGCTGGGAGGCACATGCGGTCTCAGTGACTCACTCTAGCTGGCAGTCCGTTTTCAGTTGGCTATATTTACTAACTATGGACCACATTACGATCGGCGTGTTAACAGTTACATGCGACCGAAAAGGGGTTTATCACGGATGTCTGCACACATCAGGTTAACCACTCGTATTACAAGTTAAAAGTAATAGTATTATTACCGCGACTTTAGAGCTCTGGTTAACTGTTTTGCAAAATCAAAAAAGTTGCACAAATCACATCAAAAATACACTACAAAGTACAATTACACTCATAATAACGCTATCTAATAAACATTATTAAAAACAAATTGCACAAAAAGGTATAAGGGTTCAAAGGGCTTTAACATAGAGATACATGCATTTACATGTCTAAATAAATATATATATATATATATTCATACATATATATGTTTATATGTGTGTACAAATGCATTTATGTATTTACAGTTGTGTTCATAAGTTTACATACCCTGGCAGAATTTATGATTTCTTGGACATTTTTCAGAGAATATGAATGATAACACAAAAACATTTCTTTCAGTCATAGTTAGTGTTTGGCTGAAGCCATTTATTATCAATCAACTGTGTTTACTCTTTTTAAATCATAATTACAACAGAAACTACCCAAATGACCCTGATAAAAAGTTTACATACCCTGGTGATTTTGGCTTGATAACATGCACACAAGTTGACACAAAGGGGTTTGAATGGACATTAAAGGTAACCATCCTCACATGTGATCTCTTTGCTTGTAATTAGTGTGTGAGTATAAAAGATCAATGAGTTTCTGGACTCCTGACAGACCCTTGCATCTTTCATCCAGTGCAGCACTGACGTTCTGGATTCTGAGTCATGGGGAAAGCAAAATAATTGTCAAAGGATCTGCGGGGAAAGGTAGTTGAACTGTATAAAACAGGTAAGGGATATAAAAAGATATCCAAGGAATTCAGAATGTCAATCAACAGTGTTAAAACTCTAATCAAGAAGTGGAAAATGAGGGGTTCTGTTGAAACCAAACCACGGTCAGGTAGACCAACTAAAATTTCAGCCACAACTGCCAGGAAAATTGTTCGAAATGCAAAGAAAAACCCACAAATAACTTAAGGTAAAATACAGGACTCTCTGAAAACATGTGGTGTGGCTATTTCAAGATGCACAATAAGGAGGCACTTGAAGAAAGATGGGCTGCATGGTCAAGTCGCCAAAAGAAATCCATTACTACACAAATGCCACAAAGTATCCCGCTTACAATACGCCAAGCATCACAGAGACAAGTCTCAAACCTTCTGGCACAAAGTCATTTGGAGTGATGAGACCAAAATTGAGCTTTTTGGCCACAGCCATAAACACTACATTTGGAGAGGAGTCAACAAGGCCTATGATGAAAGGTACACCATTCCTACTGTGAAACACAAAGGTGGATTGCTGATGTTTTGGGGATGTGTGAGCAACAAAGGCACAGGAAAGGTGGTCAAAATTGATGGGTAGATGAATGCAGTATGTTATAAAAAAATACTGGAGGAAAATTGCATTCATCAGCCTGAAAATCTGCGCATGGGACGTACTTGGACATTCCAACATGACAATGATCCTAAACACAAGGCCAAGTAGACCTGTCATTGGCTACAGCAGAATAAAGTGAAAGTTCTGGAGTGGCCATCTCAGTCTCCTGACCTCAATATCATTGAGCCACTCTGGGGAGATCTCAAACGTGCAGTTCATGCAAGACAGCCCAAGAATTTACAGGAACTGGAGGCTTTTTGCCAGGAAGAATGGGCAGCTTTACCAACTGAGAAGATAAAGAGCCTCATCCACAAATATCACAAAAGACTTCAAGCTGTCATTGATGTTAAAGGGGGCAATACACGGTATTAAGAACTGGGGTATGTAAACTTTTGATAAGGGTCATTTGGGTAGTTTTTGTTGTCATTATGATTTAAAAGAGTAAACACAGTTGATTGATAATAAATGGCTTCAGCCAAACACTAACCATGAGTGAAAGAAAAGTTTTTGTTTTATCATTCATATTCTCTGAAAAATGGCCAAGAAATTATAAATTCTGCCAGGGTATGTAAACTTATGAGCACAACTGTATATGTGTACAGGGAGTGCAGAATTATTAGGCAAATGAGTATTTTGACAACATCATCCTCTTTATGCATGTTGTTTTACTCCAAGCTGTATAGGCTCGAAAGCCTACTACCAATTAAGCATATTAGGTGATGTGCATCTCTGTAATGAGAAGGGGTGTGGTCTAATGACATCAACACCCTATATCAGGTGTGCATAATTATTAGGCAACTTCCTTTCTTTGGCAAAATGGGTCAAAAGAAGGACTTGACAGGCTCAGAAAAGTAAAAAATAGTGAGATATCTTGCAGAGGGATGCAGCACTCTTAAAATTGCAAAGCTTCTGAAGCGTGATCATCGAACAATCAAGCGTTTCATTCAAAATAGTCAACAGGGTCGCAAGAAGCGTGTGGAAAAACCAAGGCGCAAAATAACTGCCCATGAACTGAGAAAAGTCAAGCGTGTAGCTGCCAAGATGCCACTTGCCACCAGTTTGGCCATATTTCAGAGCTGCAACATCACTGGAGTGCCCAAAAGCACAAGGTGTGCAATACTCAGAGACATGGCCAAGGTAAGAAAGGCTGAAAGACGACCACCACTGAACAAGACACACAAGCTGAAACGTCAAGACTGGGCCAAGAAATATCTCAAGACTGATTTTTCTAAGGTTTTATGGACTGATGAAATGAAAGTGAGTCTTGATGGGCCAGATGGATGGGCCTGTGGCTGGATTGGTAAAGGGCAGAGAGCTCCAGTCCGACTCAGACGCCAGCAAGGTGGAGGTGGAGTACTGGTTTGGGCTGGTATCATCAAAGATGAGCTTGTGGGGCCTTTTCGGGTTGAGGATGGAGTCAAGCTCAACTCCCAGTCCTACTGCCAGTTTCTGGAAGACACCTTCTTCAAGCAGTGGTACAGGAAGAAGTCTGCATCCTTCAAGAAAAACATGATTTTCATGCAGGACAATGCTCCATCACACGCGTCCAAGTACTCCACAGCGTGGCTGGCAAGAAAGGGTATAAAAGAAGAAAATCTAATGACATGGCCTCCTTGTTCACCTGATCTGAACCCCATTGAGAACCTGTGGTCCATCATCAAATGTGAGATTTACAAGGAGGGAAAACAGTACACCTCTCTGAACAGTGTCTGGGAGGCTGTGGTTGCTGCTGCACGCAATGTTGATGGTGAACAGATCAAAACACTGACAGAATCCATGGATGGCAGGCTTTTGAGTGTCCTTGCAAAGAAAGGTGGCTATATTGGTCACTGATTTGTTTTTGTTTTGTTTTTGAATGTCAGAAATGTATATTTGTGAATGTTGAGATGTTATATTGGTTTCACTGGTAAAAATAAATAATTGAAATGGGTATATATTTGTTTTTTGTTAAGTTGCCTAATAATTATGCACAGTAATAGTCACCTGCACACACAGATATCCCCCTAAAATAGCTATAACTAAAAACAAACTAAAAACTACTTCCAAAACTATTCAGCTTTGATATTAATGAGTTTTTTGGGTTCATTGAGAACATGGTTGTTGTTCAATAATAAAATTAATCCTCAAAAATACAACTTGCCTAATAATTCTGCACTCCCTGTATATATGTATATAAGTGCATTTGAGCCCTTTGCAGTCAAGTAGATGACATGTTAAAGCATATTTATGCAATATTCATATTAAATAAAATGTTATACTGTGTATTTACTGTAAATATTTCATATTCTATATTATCTGTTTATAGACTATACCAGGGGTTAAGCGGAGAGGGAATGCATGGGAACAGAGTTCCTGCATTATTTTTGCAGGAGGAACTAAGTTCCCCCTGGACAGAGACCAGAAATGCTTCAATAAACACTGCTGCTGCTGGTGGGAGGAGCTAGAATACAGTCTGGTTAGAGGGATAGTGAAATCCTCTAGTAATGGGTAGTAACACTTCCTACAATACACTAAATGCAAGCCTGTCAGCTGTCCTGCTGTGTGATCACCTTGCACTGTGTGTAACACGTGGTACTTACATTTCTGTGTGGCTTGATCTGGGGTTATTTAGCTTCCCTCAGCAGAAATCTGACTATTGCACCTTAAGTGGATGAGACTCTGTGACAGAGGAGGATTATCAGGCAACCATTCAACCCTTCTTTGGATTTACTTTGCTTTCATTAACCAAAGTGTATAGATAATACACATATAAATACAGTGCGTGTGTGTAAGGCAAGTGTGTATAAGTGTATATATAAAACAATCTGCTAGATTACGAGTTTTGCGTTTTGGTGAAAAAGAAGCGTTATGGCTCTTTTCACTACCGCTGGTATTATGAGTCTTGCAGGTATATCTGTACCGCACACTTTTTTGGCCGTAACGCAACGTAACTACCGCAGATTTCAAAAAGTAATTTTCAATGGGACTTCCACAGCACTGGTATTACGAGTTTGCCTGTCTGGCCAAAAAGTAAATGGTACAACCCATAACTACAAGATCCGTACCACAAACTGAAATTCAGTAGTTATGGTTTTTATGTTACAAAGCCATAACATAAAACTCATAATTAAAGTGTTACAAAGTACACTAACACCCATAAACTACCTATTAACCCCTAAACCAAGGCCCTCCCACATCGCAAACACTAAAATAAAATTATTAACTCCTAATCTGCCACTCCGGACATCGCCGCCACTATAATAAACATATTAACCCCTAAACCGCTGTACTCCCGCAACGCAAACACTAGTTAAATTTTATTATCCCCTAATCTGCTGTCCCTAACATCGCCGCCACTATACTAAAGTTATTAACCCCTAAACCTAACCCTAAGTCTAACCCTAATGTAACCCTAACAACTTTAACATAATTTAAATTATTCCAAATAAAAATTACAATTACTACCTAAATTATTCCTATTTAAAACTAAATACCTGTAAAATAAAACCGAAGATAGCTACAATATAACTAATAGCTGTATTGTATGTAGCTTATGTTTTATTTTTATTTCACAGGCAAGTTTGTATTTATTTTAACTAGGTAGACTAGTTAGTAAATAGTTATTAATTTTTTACTAACTACCTTGCTAAAATAAATACAAATTTACCTGTAAAATAAAACCTAACCTGAGTTACACTAAAACCTAACCTTACACTACAATTAAATAAATTACATAAATTAAATACAATTAACTAAATTACAAAAAAATAAGCACTAAATTACACAAAATAAAAAAGAAATTATCAAATATTTAATCTAATTACACCTAATCTAATAGCCCTATCAAAATAAAAATGCCCCCCAAAATAAAAAAAAAACCCTATCCTAAACTAAACTGCAAAGTGAAAAACAGGCTAAAGGTGATAATCACAGCTAAAAATTGGGACTAAAAAACAAGCTTTAAGTATTAAAACAGGATTTTCGTTACCAAATATAAAAATGATAAAATATAAAAGTGCTATATGTTTATTACCAAAATTAAATGAATAAAATTAGTGCGGACAAGCAGAGCTGTAGCTGATGATAAGTGCTACAGCTACATGGGGAGACCAGTAAACTAATCAAACAGTGAGCTAGACAGATTGAACAAACAGTAATCTAATTATAATAGAAGAGACACCTATATGTGCTAAAACCTATAAATATTGTGATTATCAACAAGAATAATTGCAATAAATGCAATAATACAGTACAATAAAGTAATACAGCAAAAAACAAGTGTCACATTTGCTTAGTGAAACAACATATGCTGATGGGTAGCGTGTGCTATATGATATAGCAAGTGCTGATATGTGCACTGATTTTGTATACACAAAATGAAAAATAAAAATTATTTAGTATACGTGTACAAAAAGTAAAGAAATATATATATAAAAGTATAATTATATCTAATGTCCTATTAGCCAAAAAAATAATAAATAATGTCCTGAATAGTGACCTCCCAAAAATGTAATGAATTCCTTAAAAGTTGAAAGTTGAATCTTTGGACGATATTCTATGTGGTGCTGACCATCCTAAGGACATCCTAAGAATCTGGATGCATCACCTGGGAAAGTGAATAAAGAACATTTGCAAAAAACAGTTAAACAAAGTGAGTCTAACCAGAAACTGACTCACCCGGAAGAAGAAGAACCTCCTTATGATCAAATCTACGCGTTTCAGCCCGTTAAAAGGCCTTTCTCAAGACATAAGGAGGTATAATTTAGTTAGACCATAAAAATAACCCTAATAAATGGTTCATCTACCAATCAAGTTGAGGTTTAAGGGTTGGGATTAACCACCAAAATTAACAGCGGCATCCACGTACATACCATGTGCACAACATCATAGGTACTTCTGGTTACGTAACTTCCGGTTTGGCGCAAATACGTCACATCTGGTTATACTACTTCTGGATTGGTAAGGATTGCCATATTATGTAAGGGCAAAGTATGCCCTTTAGAGCAATGTAAATGTTGTGATTTAGGAATGTAACTTAGTAAATGGACTATGTGAGTATTAGATCAGATGGACATATATTTAAGCTTATATCAATTTTTTTGGCATTTATATAAAAATACAGCGATAAACAAATACAGGTGTATCGTTTATAATCAACACAAACCCAACAAGATAAAAGGAGGCTTATATTCTTCCCATTAAAATTGAACGTGCATTATTAAAAATGTTCCATCATCATTAGATTAAGAAAATGAATAAATAAAAAACAATGAATAAATAAAAAACATCAAAAACACAAAATAATCATATTTTCTCTGTGAACAAGATTTCAAAAATCAAAGGCGCCTCCTAGTGTGATACAGTGGATATAAATGAATATATAAGATGCTAATTGAATACTCACAAGTGGAGCAGCACCCAATTGTGCTAAATAGTGAAGACTGGGAGCTTATAGTGTCCCAGCTAACTGTCTCAGCGTTAGTACCTGTATTCCCGATGTCCTCAATGGATGAAAATAAGCTCAGACTCTCAGTGAAAGTATTAAAAAGAACCACAATTTAATGGCAATTAAAAATCAGATGTCAACCAAATGACTCTGATACATAAAAAGAACAAAATGCAACAAGTTTCTCAGACTACCGTCTGTTTCATCAGGCTTCTGTTCACAAAATGAGAGCTCTGGCTTAAATATAGCAAGGGACCAATCCCTGTCTACTATTGACAAACACACCCATCAGGTGTGAGTGAGCATAATTAATCGAATTCAAACTAATGGGGGTGTGGTCAACCTATTTCTAAAATTCTAACTTTAAATAAAACTTTAATAATAATCTTTGCTATGTATGCATTATAAAATTACAACTTTAAAGATTAACCACATGGGAGTATCATGTCAGCACAGTATATTTTCTGTTACATATATTACTCATATAGCTACTTCTGTTTATATTCAAATTAGATTTTCTGTGTTTATATTCAAATTAGATTTTCTGTGTTTATACGTAATTCTAAGATGTCCTATTGATGTTAATTATTTAACTTATATCAGATCACCTTTTCTTTCATTTTAATTGTGATAAATATTGTTTATCCTAGAATGCTGGATACAGAATTCATATGTGTAAATATGTCACTCATTTATTAAGACCAGATTAGGAGTAGATCCGTTTTTCACAGATTGTGTATCACTATCAGTTCTTTAAAATATAACCGTATTGATACTTTGTGCAAGATGTTTGATGTAGAACACAATGAATTGGGGTACCTTAATATTCCATGATTGATTTATGCAGTGGCGGTTCTGTAAATTAGTTCTGTATATGTCACCTTAAGCACTGAGAAAAGCCTATTGGGAATAATACCGTCAAATTACAACTAGAGCATGTAACTCGTCAGTGTCAAGCTATGTGATGTTAGGTCGATCATTTAAAATTCCCTTTAATATAGAATAAGAAAAATAGTTAATAAGCATTGTATCTCCTTAAAAAAGACCCTATATTAAATGGAATTTTAGAAGATCAACCTAACATCACATATAGGAGAGCCCCCACCATAAAACAGAAATTAGCCCCAAGTAAAATCATAATGTCTAAAAAAGTCTCTAAGATAGGAGGCCATAATAATAATAGTCATCAGCATAAAGGATCCTTTAGATGTAGAATTAAAAGATGTAATATGTGTTAATATATTACACATGGGGCTACTAGTGTTACTTCCACATCCTCAGGTTATACCTACCAACTTAAAAATACTCATTTTTGTTGAGTATTACTATTCCACCACCTTTGTCGGCAGGCTTCATAACAATTTCCCTGTTGTTCTCCAGTTTTCTAACAGTGTGTAATTGGCTATTAGTCAGATTCTTACGAAATGTATTCTAATAAATGAATACATTTCGTAAGAATCTGATGACTACTCAAAGGAAAGTAATAGGATACTAGGTGATAAAGATACCTATGAGATATTGAACTATAATCCCACAGAGCAATATAAAAGAACATTGAATTACTTATTGGTTGAGGCCAATAATTCAGGGATTATTAACAGTAAGGAGTTCAATTACTTATCTAAAAAATATCCTAAAATACTGGTATTTTACTACTTACTGAAGATCCATAAGACCCTAACAAACCCACCAGGCAGACCCATAATCTCCGGCATTGGGTCCATGTCTATTAATTTGTCAGAATACGTTGACAAAAACTTACAGAAATTTGTCAAAGATCTGCCTTCCTATTTACGTGATTCCACTGAAGTCCTTAATATTTTAAATAATTTAAAATGGGAAGACCATTATATTTGGGTAACTTGCAATGTGACATCATTCTACACATGCATCCCCCACACAGAAGGTCTCAACTCAGTGGTATACTATCTGGATAAAGATCCAGATATGCATTAAGAACAGAAAGATTTTATCTTGAATGGCATAGAGTATATCTTAAACCATAATTATTTTAACAACAAAGGCAAGTTCTACAGACAACTTTGTGGCACAGCCATGGGGACCAGGTTCATGCCTAGCTATGCTAACTTATATATGGGGAAATGGGAATCAATTTTTGGGGATTCCTGACCAACTAGCACAGACCTGGTCCTCTACAAAAGATATATTGATGATATATTAATGATTTGGGGGGAAACCAAAATCAGGCTAACCTAAAGTTCACTTATACAATAAGTAAGGACCACATTAACTTAGACTACCTAGATCTCGACATCCAAATGAAAGATGGTAATATCGAAACAGCGACATACTTTAAAGATGTCGACTGTAATAATTACATCCATCACACTAGCTCCCATCTTAATAGATGGATTATGAATATCCCGAAGGGACAACTAATGCGGGTTAGAAAAAACTGCTCGAGCGAAAACACCTGGATCACACAATTCCTTAACCTCAAGGAGAGATTCCTAGAAAGGGGATATAATGAAGAACTAATAGATAATACCATCAGTGAAGTTGGTAAAATTGATAGGAAGTCTTTGTTGAGTTACAAGAATAAGAAAGACCCTATGCAAAAAAGTGAACTAGACATACCGTTCATCACACAATATACTGAAAAGAGGGGTGGTATAGAAAACATTATTAAAAGGCACTAGCATCTAAATAAAGACGATGACGTGATAGGAGAACATTTGACTAACAAACCCAAATTCTTATATCACAAAACAAGAAATCTAAAAACAGTTCTAGCCTCAAGTATACCCACGACTAAAAGCCAGAATGATCGAGATCTAAATAGAGTTAAGATTAGGGGTTTCTTTCCTTGTCTTTTTTGTAAAGCTTGCACACATGGCAAAAAACTGATACTTTTAAATCTCATACTAATCATGAAATATTCAAAGTTCAAAACACCATACGATGTACAGATAAGTATGTCATTTATCTGATAGAATGCGGCTGTGGTCTGCAATATGTAGGTCAAAGAACACAGTGTTTGAAAGACAGAATTAGGGAACATCTGCTTCAGATTAAATGGGGCAAAATAGATCTATCCATCTACAAACACTTCAAAGAAAAACATCAAGGCAATGATGCCACTTTTAAATACATGGGTATCTGCAAGGTATTGAAAGACTGGAGAGAGGGTGATATTGAACAAAAAATGCCCAGGATAGAATCCAAGTGGATTTTCAACCTTGATCGCATTCACCCCAAAGGTCTGAATGCTAACTTTGAAGTAGTGCATCTGTTTTAGTAATAACACATATATATCACATATGTTTCTTGTCTTTTCAGTATAACTCCATATTGCTTATGTGATTGATCATAGGCCTCGATATATTTGATATACTTGAATATATACCATGTAGGGAGAGACCCATCACCTAGAAAGGACCTTGAATAATCAGCCTCTGTACTCCTTAGACTCATAATAGTCCCATATGTAACATGTTTGTATGTTCGTACTAGCTAGTATATATATTGGGAAAATGTACATATTTTGGATATCTGAGTTGGTTTGGTCATATTGAACCCCCCTAGTAATCATCATAATCTCAACCCTTTATATTATGGTATTAATATTTTCATGGTCTTTTTAGGTTTGTTATATCATCTGAGCCACCGTATACACCCAGATATATAGGTTCTTTCTCATTCCTATTGTCAAGCGATACTTATTTTTATTTTTAATTCTAATTTGATTCCATTTATTGTATTATAAACCATTCTGTAAGGTAATCTTGAAATAATTTTGGCACCATCAGCCAAATTTTATATATATAAAAATTCTTATTTTTTATATATATTTACAAATATTTTTACAAATATTCTAATAAGTATGCCACGGTTGCTATTGTAAGTGGCATATGATTATATTGTGTTTTTGATGTTTTTTATTTATTCATTGTTTTTTATTTATTCATTTTCTTAATCTAATGATGATGGAGCATTTTTAATAACGCACGTTCAATTTTAATGGGAAGAATATAAGCCTCCTTTCATCTTGTTGGGATTGTGTTGATTATAAACGATACACCTGTATTTGCTTATCGCTGTATTTTTATATTAATGTCAATAATTTTTGATATAAGCTTAAATATATGTCCATCTGATCTAATACTCACATAGTCCATTTACTAAGTTACATTCCTAAATCACAACATTTACATTGCTCTAAAGGGCATACTTTGACCTTACATAATATGGCGATCCTTACCAATCCAGAAGTAGTATAACCGGATGTGACGTATTTGCGCCAAACCAGAGGGTAACGTAACCGGAAGTACCTAGGGCGTTGTGCACATGGTATGTACGTAGACGCTGCTGTTAATTTTGGTGGTTAATCCCAACCCTTGAGCCTCAACTTGATTGGTAGATGAACCATTTATATGGTCTAGCTAAATTACACCTCTTTATGTCTTGAGAAAGGCTCTTTAACGGACTGAAACGCATAGATTAGATCATAAAGAGGCTCTTCTTCTTCCCGGGTGAGTCAGTTTCTGGTTAGACTCACTTTGTGTATCTGTTTTTTGCAAATGTTTTTTATTCACTTTCACAGGTGATACCTCCAGGTTCTTAGGACATACTTAGGATGGTCAGCACCACATAGAATATCGTCCAAAGATTCAACTTTTAACTTTTAAGGAATTCATTACATTTTTGGGAGCACCCAAGAACACTATTCAGGATATTATTATTATTTTTTTTTGCCAATAGGACATTAGATATAATTATATTTTTATATATATATATATATATATATATATATATATATATATATATATCTTCACTTTTTGTACACGTGTACTAAATCATTTTTTTTCATTTTGTGTATACACATCAGTGCACATATTAGCACTTGCTATATCATATAGCACATGCTACCCATCAGCATATGTTGTATCACTAAGCAAATGTGACACTTGTTTTTTGCTGTATTACTTTATTGTACTGTATTATTGCATTTATTGCAATCATTCTTGTTGATAATCACAACATTTATAGGTTTTAGCACATATAGGTGTCTATTCTATTATAAATAGATTACTGTTTGTTCAATCTGTCTAGCTCACTGTTTGATTAGTTTACTGGTCTCCCCATGTAGCTGTAGCACTTATCATCAGCTACAGCTCCGCTTGTCCACACTAATTTTGTTCATTTTATTTTTGGTAATAAACATATAGCACTTTTAGATTTTATCATTTTTATATTTGGTAATGTATATCCTGTTTTAATACTTAAAGCTTGGTTTTTAGTCCCAATTTTTAGCCGTGATAATCACTTTAGCCTTTTTTTGGTGCTCCTATATTCTGTTTTTCACTTTAGTTATGCCTTGGAACCTTTGTTAGGAGGTACCTATATAGTGAGCTTGGGGATTTTATCTGTGCACAGCGGATTACACTCTGTTTGATTTGTATTATCCTTAACTAAACTGCCAATAGCCCTTAAAAGGGTCTTTTGTGGGGCATTGCCCCAAAGAAATCAGCTCTTTTACGTGTACAAAAAAATACAAACAACCCCCCCAACAGTAAAACCCACCACCCACACACCAAACCCCCCAAATAAAATTCTATCTAAAAAACCTAAGCTCCTCATTGCCCTGCAGAGGGCATTTGGATGGGCATTACCCTTAAAAGAGCATTTAGCTCTTTTTCAGCCCAAACCCTAAGCTAAAAATAAAACCCACCCAATAAACCCTTAAAAAAAACATAACACTAACCCCCGAAGATCCACTTACAGTTTTGGAAGACCGGACATCCATCCTCAATGAAGCCGGGAGAAGTTTTCATCTAAGCTGCAAGAAGTGGTCCTCCAGGCGGGCAGAAGTCTTCATCCAGACGGCACCTTCTATCTTCATCCTTTCGACGTGGAGCGGCTCCATCTTCAAGAAATCCGGCATGGAGCATTCTCTTCTGTTGACGGCTACTGAAGAATGAAAGTTGTTACTTCACAAGAACAATGGCACCACAAGGGCTTTTTCCCTATTATTGTCTATTGTCAAACTTGTTGTTTGTTATAGTCATAAATGTGTAGGGAATGGTGCTAATGCATAAAAATTTGAATTACTGAAAACTAAGAAGAATCTTAACACAGAGGTGTAAATATCTTCTGGAAGTATGCACTTGTAAGCACTCTTAGCCTAGACTGTGAGGCAGTTTCTGGTTAGAACAAAATAAAATATAACTTTTATTGTTTATTTACTTAAAATAAGGGTAACACACACAAGTTAAAATCGACACTAGCACTGATATGTTATCAAACTATGTTTGTACTATATGGAAAAAGGACTATGTGATTCCGCCTAGGGTAAATGAATATAAGTCCTCTATACAATACTATCTTCTTTTTGCTATACTGAAATGGTATATCCAAGTAGTGTATATATGTAACCTCTTAATAAATGGTCCCCTGTATGGGGTTAATTGGATATCCAAATTGCATTGTATAGTGTTAGAAAACGCCAGTAGTTTATCTACTCTGTCCCTATGTAAGATATGCAAATATTTGACTGCACTAGGGTCTGGTTTGTACCACCTGTTTTTTCAGCTAATTGCTGCTATTAGTAACAGTGACGTTAATACATCATAAGGCTTTGCTAATACTGAGATATAACCAAACAGTATCTTGCTTGATTTTTAGTATTCTGTGTATACTACATTAGTGGACTGTTAGTTTCCAGTGTTCCTGTGTTGCTGAATATTGTCAGTACTGTGCTTTGTATCAGACCTGGTTAGTCGCCCTCTGGATATAGTGCATAATATACCTGTAAAGATAGTATATCCCTTTACACTTTCACTGTTCAATATGGCTCAATTCAGGTTTTTCTCTATTTGACTACTTTTCTGTATATTTTTCTTGATCTTTAAAATAATGTGGTATATATTCTCACAAATGTGCTCACTTCGTATACATGTGTGGGTAGTCACAAGTCGAATCATTTATATTGATCCATTCTATATTATATGCACTCAATTGCACAGTATCTTATTTGAAAAGCAACACTGTTATTTTATTGCTGGTATAAGTTACAGATATAATCTGGTTGTTTGCGATACACACCACCGTACTGGTTCTGAAGTCTCTGTTTGTTATCAATTACAGTTTTTATCTCAATCTTGCTCTGTAATAACCATCTATATAACTGTTGAGAGCAGCGTGTTTTTCATATAACTGGCGGTTAACAGTATGATAGATATACACACAAACTACTGCTAAGTCTGACACAACCCAGACTGTTCAACGTATTTAACTAAGTATAGCAGTTATTTAACATTAGTTTAGAATAACATTTTAGTGCTAGGCATGTTAAAATTGAGCGCCCAAACACTCAAGTAACACCTTAGATTGAGATAAAAACTGTAATTGATAACAAACAGAGACTTCAGAACCAGTACGGTGGTGTGTATCGCAAACAACCAGATTATATCTGTAACTTATACCAGCAATAAAATAACAGTGTTGCTTTTCAAATAAGATATTGTGCAATTGAGTGCATATAATATAGAATGGATCAATATAAATGATTCGACTTGTGACTACCCACACATGTATACGAAGTGAGCACATTTGTGAGAATATATACCACATTATTTTAAAGATCAAGAAAAATATACAGAAAAGTAGTCAAATAGAGAAAAACCTGAATTGAGCCATATTGAACAGTGAAAGTGTAAAGGGATATACTATCTTTACAGGTATATTATGCACTATATCCAGAGGGCGACTAACCAGGTCTGATACAAAGCACAGTACTGACAATATTCAGCAACACAGGAACACTGGAAACTAACAGTCCACTAATGTAGTATACACAGAATACTAAAAATCAAGCAAGATACTGTTTGGTTATATCTCAGTATTAGCAAAGCCTTATGATGTATTAACGTCACTGTTACTAATAGCAGCAATTAGCTGAAAAAACAGGTGGTACAAACCAGACCCTAGTGCAGTCAAATATTTGCATATCTTACATAGGGACAGAGTAGATAAACTACTGGCGTTTTCTAACACTATACAATGCAATTTGGATATCCAATTAACCCCATACAGGGGACCATTTATTAAGAGGTTACATATATACACTACTTGGATATACCATTTCAGTATAGCAAAAAGAAGATAGTATTGTATAGAGGACTTATATTCATTTACCCTAGGCGGAATCACATAGTCCTTTTTCCATATAGTACAAACATAGTTTGATAACATATCAGTGCTAGTGTCGATTTTAACTTGTGTGTGTTACCCTTATTTTAAGTAAATAAACAATAAAAGTTATATTTTATTTTGTTCTAACCAGAAACTGCCTCACAGTCTAGGCTAAGAGTGCTTACAAGTGCATACTTCCAGAAGATATTTACACCTCTGTGTTAAGATTCTTCTTAGTTTTCAGTAAATGAAGAATGAAAGTTCCTTTAATTCTGATTCAGCCAATAGGATTGAGCTTGCATTCTATTGGCTGATTGGAACAGCCAATAGAATGCGAGCTCAATCCTATTGGCTGATTGGTTCAGCCAATAGGATTGAAGCTCAATCCTATTGGCTGATTGCATCAGCCAATAGGATTTTTTCAACTTTAATTCCGATTGGCTGATAGAATTCTATCAGCCAATTGGAATTCAAGGGATGCCATCTTGGATGACGTCCTTTAAAGAAACCTTCATTCTTCAGTAGTCATCAACAGATGAGGAGGCTCCATGCCGGATGTCTTGAAGATGGAGCCGCTCCGCATCGGAAGGATGAAGATAGAAGATGCCATCTGAAGACTGCCCGCCTGGAGGACCACTTCTTGCCGCTTGGATGAAGACTTCTCCCGGGTTCGTTGAGGACTTCTTGCCGCTTGAATGAAGACTTCTCCCGACTTCATTGAGGATGGATGTCCGGTCTTCAAAAACTGTAAGTGGATCTTCGGGGGTTAGGGTTAGATTTTTTTAAGGGTTTATTGGTGGGTTTTATTTTTAGCTTAGGGTTTGGGCTGAAAAAGAGCTAAATACCCTTTTAAGGGCAATGCCCATCCAAATGCCCTTTTCAGGGCAATGGGGAGCTTAGGTTTTTTAGATAGGATTTTATTTGGGGGGTTTGGTTATGTGGGTGGTGGGTTTTACTGTTGGGGGGGTTGTTTGTATTTACAGATAAAAGAGCTGATTTGATTGGGGCAATGCCTCGCAAAAGGCCCTTTTAAGTGCTATTGGCAGTTTAGCCATAAATTACAATATATAGGTATGATGACCCGTGGTGATCGCACAATAATTTGTGAACATCTGGGGTATATTAGGAATGGTATTCATTGCTCTGAACTAGCCAGGCACTTTATAGATGTACACAAGGGGAATGTGTGTAATTTTGAATGGAACGCAATAGAAACCATTAGAGGTCATCCCAGAGGTAAAGACAAATGACCAATTTTAGCCAGACAGGAGGTCTATTGGATCCATTAATGTATACACTCATTCCCAATGGGTTAAACTCAGAAAGTGATATTGTGTTATCTATATAGTATTAATAGTATGTACTAGGGTATTTGTATATATATGTATTTGTTGCCTCTGTATGCCTTTATATCAGCAACTATGCTTAATATTTACTGTTTGCCTAGTAGCTACCCTTTTGAACAAGTACTCATTCATTTATATGTAAGATATACTGAGCCTTTAATTTGATGTACAACTGAATTAATATGTCTGCCTAAGATGGAATATATTGATATTGTGTTTATTGAGTCCATATGAAATAGTTAACCCTGTTCTTACCTTAAGTGGGAGGGGGAAACGGGGGTGTTTTTATTAACCAATGGGCATCATAGTGATTGTTTAAATTTGTGTAACACCTGCATGAATGTAGGGTCTATGATTATAGCTATGCATTGTCGAAACACATAAGACCGGTTTATTCCCCCCGAAAAACAACAGAGTGGGTTAGAGGTGGCGCCTATGGCTAGCTGTCTGAGAAATTAAATATAAAAGGAATTTTAGGATGTATGTACTAAAAACACTCTAATAAATGTTGAATAGAAATGTAAAAATATCAATGTGTTGCAAATATTAATTATATAAAGAACTACAATAGATGAATTAAATTATTAATTTATTTAAAATCCAAATATATATAAAAAAACAATATAACAAATAAATTGTATAGATGAATAATCGTTAAGAAATGATGAATTTAAAACTTGAAATAAGAACCAAAAGAAACTGAATGTGTAACTCAGTGAATTAAATTTGATTGTACGAATAAATGTGATAATAAACCAGTTGAATAATATAATACAGTTGAAACAATGTGTTACAGTTGAAAAAATGTATCATTAGACATAATGTGGCTCATAAAAAATAAAAAAATGGTTGGGAGGAAAAAAGCAAAAATAAAAAAATCGGTAGTTACGGTTAAAAATTGCTGCAGCAAAAAAAATGGTAAAAAATGGCACTTGAAATTATTTCTGTGTTAGCCGTCTATTGAAATAGTACTTAAGGGGATTGATGTGTATATATGTAAGTGTCTCTGGTCCTTATATTTTCAAATGATACCAGATACTATATATTAATACCGTCCCTTAAATGTTGGTGAAAGTCTATATTATTGCGGTTATCACAGTGTGGCAATAAGGACTTATGATCCAACAATCTCGAAGTTAAAGGGACACTCAATCAAAATGAAACTTTCATTATTCAGATAGAGCATGCCATTTTAAACAACTTTCCAATTTACTTCCATTAACAAAATGTGCACAGTCTTTTTATATTTAAACTTTGAGTCACCAGCTCTTACTGAGCATGTGCAAGAATAAGTGTGTATGCATTTGTGAATGGCTGATGGCTGTCACATGGTACGTGTATGCATTTGTGATTGGCTAATGGCTGTCACATGGTACAGGGGGAGTGGAAAAAGACATAACTTTTAAAATTGTCAGAAAAAAAATCTACTACTCATTTGAAGTTCAGACTAAGTGCTATTGCATTGTCTTGTTATCTTGCATTTGTTTATTATGCAAATCTACTGTGTTGACTGGTCCTTTAATATGCATCGATCCTCAATGTTACTTTTGCAACAAGGTATATGTAGATTCCTTTAAAAAATTGTTACAAACCACTGCTACAATGTAATTATTCTTATAGCGGATCAGCAGATGTCACTCTGAAAGCGCTCACTTGCAGCCTAATTATGGTATCTGACAAATCTCTTTATATATATTCTCAGATGGGGCAATAATTCTTTTTTCTCTTAAGTATATTTTATTGTTTTCATAGACATGTGGAAACTAAGGAATCTCTTACCCCGTCTTGCCTCGTCGAGCTGGTTCTATTTGCGGCAATGCCGGATTATGTTTGTGGCGGCATTTTCTCTGGACCGGAAGTGGCTGTATTTCGGAAGATCCGATCCTTATAATACCTTCGTTGGGTTCCGTTAAGTGCGAAAATCTCCTTTTGTTGATAAGTAGAAAGGCTCCTATCGTCCGGTGAGCCAACAGTTCAACTCACAGACAGACGGTCTTGGGAGCATGAGATAGCTTGTAACTGGCCAGTTATTTGCAGAGTTAAATGCTGGAGCTATAAGATACTTGATAAAGGCCAGTTACAAGCTATCTCACTCTCCCAAGACCGTCCGTCTGTGAGTTGAACTGTTGGCTCACCGGACGATAGGAGCCTTTCTACTTATCAACAAAAGGAGATTTTCACACTTAACGAAACCCAAGGAAGGTATTATAAGGATCGGATCTTCCGAAATACAGCCACTTCCGGTCCAGAGAAAACGCTGCCACAAACATAATCCGGCGTTGCCCAAATAGAACCAGCTCGACGAGGCAAGACGGGGTAAGAGATTCCTTATTTTCCACATGTCTATGAAAACAATAAAATATACTTAACCCCTTAACGACCGAGGACGTGCAGGGTACGTCCTCTAAAAAAATACCCTTAACGACCAAGGACGTACCCTGCACGTCCTCGGTGTGGAAAGCAGCTGGAAGCGATCCTGCTCGCTTCCAGCTGCTTTCCGGTTATTGAAGTGATGCCTCGATATTGTGGGCGGGGATGCCCGGACACGCGCACGGACGCGCGCACGTGCACGGGGAGGCGGGGGCGGGCACGGGGAGTGAGCGGGTGGGAACCGCTACTCTACAGAAAATAATATAAAGCAAATGTTAAGAAAATGTTAAGTAAAGTAAAAAATAACGGTCATCAGTAGGTGTTGGGTGCTCTGTGGAGGGAGGGAAGCTACACTACAGAAAAAAAACGGGTGAAAAAAAAAAATAAAACCATTTTTTTTCTGCAAACTGGGTACTGGCAGACAGCTGCCAGTACCCAAGATGGCCCCCAGTAAGGCAGAGGGGGAGGGTTAGAGAGCTGTTTGGGGGGGGGATCAGGGAGGTTGGGGGCTATGGGGAGATTCTACAAAGCAGCATATGTAAATATGCCCCCCAAAAAATAGAAAAGAAAAAAAAATACCTTTTATTTTAGTACTGGCAGACTTTCTGCCAGTACTTAAGATGGCGGGGACAATGGTGGGGTGGGGGAGGGAAGGAAGCTGTTTGGGAGGGATCAGGGGGTGTGATGTATCAGGTGGGAGGCTGATCTCTACTCTAAAGATAAAATTAACCCTGCAAGCTCCCTACAAACTACCTAATTAGCCCCTTCACTGCTATCCATAATACATGTGTGATGCGCAGCAGCATTTAGCGGCCTTCTAATTACCAAAAAGCAACGCCAAAGTCATATATGTCTGCTATTTCTGAACAAAGGGGATCCCAGAGAAGCATTTACAACCATTTTTGCCATAATTGCACAAGCTGTTTGTAAATAATTTCAGTGAGAAACCTAAAATTGTGAAAAAATTAAAGTTTTTTTTTATTTGATCGCATTTGGCGGTGAAATGGTGGCATGACATATACCAAAATGGGCCTAGATCAATACTTGGGGTTCTCTACTACACTACACTAAAGCTAAAATTAACCCTAAAAGCTCCCTACATGCTCCCTAATTAACCCCTTCACTGCTGGGCATAATACACGTGTGGTGCGCAGTGGCATTTACCAGTCTTCTAATTAGCAAAAAGCAAAGCCAAAGCTACATATCTCTGCTATTTATGAACAAAGGGGATCCAAGAGAAGCATTTACAACCATTTATTTCATAATTGCATAAGTTGTTTGTAAATAATTTCAGTGAGAAACCTAAAGTTTGTGAAAACATTTGTGAGAAAGTGAACAATTTTTTTTATTTGATCGCATTTGGCGGTGAAATGGTGGCATGAAATATACCAAAATGGGCCTAGATCAATACTGGGATGTGTTCTAAAAAAAATTATATACATGTCAATGGATATTCAGGGATTCCTGAAAGATATCAGTGTCCCAACGTAACTAGCGCTAATTTTGTAAAAAAAAGTGGTTTGGAAATAGCAAAGTGCTACTTGTATTTATGGCCCTATAACTTGCAAAAAAAGAAAAGAACATATTAACATTGGGTATTTCTAAGCTCAGGACAAAATTTAGAAACTATTTAGCATGGGTGTTTTTTGGTGGTTGTAGATGTGTAACAGATTTTGGGGGTCAAAGTTTGAAAAGGTGTGTTTTTTTCCATTTTTTCCTCATATTTTATACATTTTTTTATAGTAAATTATAAGATATGATGAAAATAATGGTATCTTTAGAAAGTCTATTTAATGGCGAGAAAAACGGTATATAATATGTGTGGGTACAGTAAATGAGTACGTGGAAAATTACAGCTAAACACAAACGCCGCAAAAATGTAAAAATAGCCTTGGTCCCAAACGGACAGAAAATGGAAAAGTGCTGTGGTCATTTAGGGGTTAAGAGAAAAAAGAATTATTGCCCCATCTGAGAATATATATATATATATATAAAGAGATTTGTCAGATACCATAATTAGGCTGCAAGTGAGTGCTTTCAGAGTGACATCTGCTGATCCGCTATAAGAATAATTAATATAAGAATAATTAAATTGTAGCAGTGGTTTGTAACAATTTTTTTAAAGGAATCTACATATACCTTGTTGCAAAAGTAACATTGAGGATTGATGCATATTAACTTCGAGATTGTTGGATCATAAGTCCTTATTGCCACACTGTGATGACCGCAATAATATAGACTTTCACCAACATTAAAGGGACGGTATTAATATATAGTATCTGGTATCATTTGAAGATATAAGGACCAACGTGGGAATCCAGAGACACTTACATATATACACATCAATCCCCTTAAGTACTATTTCAATAGACGGCTAACACAGAAATAATTTCAAGTGCCATTTTTTATCATTTTTTTGCTGCAGCAATTTTTAACCGTAACTACCGATTTTTTTATTTTTGCTTTTTGCTTTTTTCCTCCCAACCATTTTTTTTATTTTTTTATGAGCCACATTGTGTCTAATGATACATTTTTTGAACTGTAATAGATTGTTTCAACTGTATTATATTATTCAGCTGGTTTATTATCACATTTATTCGTACAATCAAATTTAATTCACTGAGTTACACATTCAGTTTCTTTTGTTTTTTATTTCAAGTTTTAAATTCATCATTTCTTAACGATTATTCATCTATACAATTTATTTGTGATATTGTTTTTTTATATATATGTGGATTTTAAATAAATTAATAATTTAATTAATCTATTGTAGTTCTTTATATAATTAATATTTGCAACACATTGATATTTTTACATTTCTATTCAACATTTATAATAGTGTTTTTAGTACATACATCCTAAAATAGGCGCCACCTCTAACCTACTCTGTTGTTTTTCTAGTACATTTTGGTTGCAAATTTGTGAGATTTTTGCAACCTCAGAGGTTGGCCAGTCTGTCTCACAAACAGTTTGATACACACACCTTTTCTCCAGTTAATTCCACCCCCCCCCCCACCCCTGTGGTATGGTACCCCTGTACTTTTCATTGTTGATTAATAAACCTTGTTTTTACTTTTTTAAAATCTAGGTGGTTCACTTTGGACTTCCTTTTTTCCCTCTAATATAAACATGTCCCTTTAAGTTAAATCTGCTTTGAATAATGCCTTTACCATGGATCACTTGGGGAGCAGACATGTGCTGCAGGGTTGTGTGAGCATGATGTTTTAGCTGTGTCTGCAGAACCACAGAATTAAGATGCGCTTGTGTTAGCAACGCTGGACAGAATATCTGATTATAGAATTCATATCCAAAAGCCTGAATCTTTATTTAGAAATTTTAAAGCATCCAATAATTTCATGGGCTATTACAGCCCACAGATTTCACTCATGAGTGTGCCTTTCAAAGGCAGTGAATCTAAAAGAAATTGTTCTGTGTTTAATGTATTAGTCAATAATATATTACAAAGCTATAAATCTTGTTAAAATGAATGGTCCCTTATAGCTCATTCATTCCAACATGTCAATATAGACAATTAGAATTTTCATATGATGGAAATACAATTCCTATTTATTGTTCAGCTTTGGAGAGGATCTTTCTTTTTTTCTTTCTTTTTTTTAAAAAATTTACAACCTTCACAGGATTAGTATAAAAGAATCTGACAGACTTAGTTATGTCAGCACCAAAACACAAAACACTGATTTGTAGCTACTTTAACTTTGTATGTAATATATTAATATATTATGATTTATGATAAAATTAATGCTTCTTTCACAAGTAAGTACATATTATTTTTATATATTATGTCAGCACATTTGTATCAGAAATTGGAGTTTAGATTTAAACTCCCTTCCAAAAGTGTGTAGTGAAATGAGCAATTAACCTGCTCATATATTTGTGTGTCTTTAAAGGATTTTAACATTAACTTTAGTATAAAAGGGCATTTTATGATTTTTGTTAGCTCTAATACTGTTCATGTAAAATACATATCCATACCTATATCTCTATAGGAGTAGATCTACAGGTATAGGCATATACAGGTATATATAGAAATATGTATTTACAATAAAAACAAAATTTATGCTTACCTGATAAATTTCTTTCTTTTGCGATGTACCAAGTCCACGGATTCATCCTAACTTGTGGGATATTGTCCTTCCTGACAGGAAGTAGCAAAGAGAGCACCACAGCAGAGCTGTCTATATAGCTCCCCCCTTAACCCCACCCCCCAGTCATTCGACCGAAGGCCAAGGAAGAAAAGGAGAAACTATAAGGTGCAGAGGTGACTGAAGTTTACATAAAAAATACTATCTGTGTTGAATAGACAGGGCGGGCCGTGGACTCGGTACATCGCAAAAGAAAGACATTTATCAGGTAAGCATAAATTTTGTTTTCTTTTGCATGATGTACCGAGTCCACGGATTCATCCTAACTTGTGGGATACCAATACCAAAGCTTTAGGACACGGATGAAGGGAGGGACAAGACAGGAACCTAAATGGAAGGCACCACTGCTTGCAAAACCTTTCTCCCAAAAATAGCTTCCGAAGAAGCAAAAGTAACAAATTTATAAAATTTTTAAAAGGTATGAAGTGACGACCAAGTCGCAGCCTTACAAATCTGTTCAACAGAAGCATCATTTTTAAAGGCCCATGTGGAAGCTACCGCTCTAGTAGAATGAGCTGTAATCCTTTCAGGAAGCTGCTGTCCAGCAGTCTCATAAGCCAAATGGATGATGCTTTTCTGCCAAAAGGAAAGAGAAGTCTCCATAGCCTTTTGACCCCTACGCTTTCCAGAATAGACAACAAACAAAGAAGATATTTGACAAAAATCTTTGGTTACCTGCAAATAAAATTTCAAAGCATGAACCATGTCCAAGTTGTGCAACAGACGTTTCTTCTTACAAGAAGGATTAGGACACAGAGAAGGAACAACAATTTCTTGATTGATATTCCTGTTAGTAACAACCTTAGGTAGGAACCCAGGCTTGGTACGCAAAACCAACTTATCAGCATGGAACACAAGATAAGGAGAGTCACATTGTAATGCAGATAGTTCAGAAACTCTTCGAGCTGAAGAGATAGCAACTAGGAACAAAACTTTCCAAGATAAAAGATTAATATCTATGGAATGCATGGGTTCAAATGGAACCCCCTGAAGAACTCTAATAACTAAATTTAGACTCCATGGCAGAGCAATAGGTTTAAACACAGGCTTAATTCTAACTAAAGCCTGACAAAAAGCCAGAAGGTCTGGAACATCTGCCAGACGTTTGTGCAACAAAATAGACAGAGCAGATATCTGTCCCTTTAGGGAACTAGCTGATAATCCTTTCTCCAATCCCTCTTGGAGAAAAGACAAAATCCTAGGAATCCTGATTTTACTCCAGGAGAAGCCTTTGGATTTGCACCAAAAAAGATATTTACGCCATATCTTATGATAAATTTTCCTGGTAACAGGCTTTCGAGCCTGAATCAAGGTATTTATGACTGACTCAGAGAAACCCCGCTTTGATAGAATCAAGCGTTCAATCTCCAAGCAGTCAGTTGCAGAGAAATTAGATTTGGATGCTTGAATGGACCTTGAATCAGAAGGTCCTGTCTCAATGGCAGAGACCATGGTGGAAGGAATGACATGTCCACCAGGTCTGCATACCAAGTCCTGCGTGGCCACGCAGGCGCTATCAAAATCACAGATGCTCTCTCCTGTTTGATTCTGGCAATCAGACGTGGAAGGAGAGGGAAAGGTGGAAACACATAAGCCAGGTTGAACGACCAGGGTACTGCTAGAGCATCTATCAGTACAGCCTGAGGATCCCTTGACCTGGAGCCATAACAAGGAAGTTTGGCATTCTGACGAGACGCCATCAGATCCAACTCTGGTGTGTCCCATAGCCGAACAAGCTGAGCGAACACCTCCTGATGGAGTTCCCACTCCCCCGGATGAAAAGTCTGACGACTTAGAAAATCTGCCTCCCAGTTTTCTACACCTGGGATATAGAGCGCTGATAGATGGCAAGAGTGAGCCTCTGCCCATTGGATTATCCTTGAGACCTCTGTCATCGCTAAGGAACTCTTTGTTCCGCCCTGATGATTGATATAAGCCACAGTCGTGATGTTGTCCGACTGAAACCTGATCAATCTGGCCGAAGCCAGCTGAGGCCATGCCTGGAGAGCATTGAATATCGCTCTTAATTCCAGAATATTTAACGGTAAGAGAGCCTCCTCCCGAGTCCACAAACCCTGAGCTTTCAAGGAATTCCAGACTGCACCCCAGCCCAGAAGACTAGCGTCTGTTGTCACTATAACCCATTCTGGCCTGCGGAAACACATTCCCTGGGACAGATGATCCTGTGACAACCACCAAAGAAGAGAGTCTCTGGTCTCTTGATCCAGATTTATCTGAGGAGATAAATCCACATAATCCCCATTCCACTGATTGAGCATGCATAGTTGCAGTGGTCTGGGATGCAAGCAAGCAAACGGAACTATGTCCATTGCCGCTACCATTAGTCCGATTACCTCCATACACTGAGCCACAGACGGCCGAGGAATGGAATGAAGAGCTCGGCAGGTGGACAAAATCTTTGATTTCCTGACCTCCGTCAGAAATATTTTCATGTCCACCGAGTCTATCAGAGTCCTTAGAAATGAAACTCTTGTGAGGGGGGAAAGAGAACTTTTTTTTACGTTCACTTTCCACCCGTGAGACCTTAGAAAGGCCAACACTAAGTCTGTGTGAGACTTGGCTAGTTGGAAGGATAACGCTTGAATTAGAATGTCATCTAGATAAGGCGCCACTGCTATGCCCCGTGGCCTTAGAACCGCCAGAAGGGACCCTAGCACCTTTGTGAAAATTTGCGGCGCCGTGGCCAACCCAAAAGGAAGAGCCACAAACTGATAATGCTTGTCCAGAAAGGCAAACCTGAGGAACTGGTGATGATCTTTGTCGATAGGAATGTGCAGATACGCATCCTTTAAGTCCACTGTGGTCATATATTGACCCTCCTGGATCAATGGTAAGATAGTCTGAATGGTCTCCATCTTGAAAGATGGAACTCTTAGGAATTGGTTTAGGATCTTGAGATCCAGAATTGGTCTGAAGGTTCCCTCCTTTTTGGGAACTATAAACAGATTGGATTAGAACCCCTGCCCCTGTTCTGCTTTTGGAACTGGGCAGATCACTCCCATGGTAAAAAGGTCTTCTACACAGTGTAAGAATGCTTTTTGTCGGGTTTACAGACAATTGAGATAGATGGAACCTCCCCCTTGGAGGGGAATCCTTGAAATCTAGAAGGTATCCCTGGGTTACAATTTCTACTGCCCAGGAATCCTGAACGTCTCTTGCCCAGGCCTGAGCAAAGAGAGAGAGTCTGCCCCCTACTAGATCCGGTCCCGGATCGGGGGCTACCCCTTCATGCTGACTTAGTGGCAGCAGCAGGCATTTTGGCCTGTTTACCCTTGTTCCAAGCCTGATTAGGTCTCCAGGTTGGCTTGGATTGAGTAAAGTTCCCCTCTTGCTTTGCAGCAGGGGCAGAGGTAGAGGTCCACTCTTGAAGTTTCAAAAGGAACGAAAATTATTTTGTTTGGTCCTTGTCTAATTTGACTTATCCTGAGGGAGGGTATGACCCTTCCCTCCAGTAATGTCTGAAATGATCGCTTTCAATGCAGGCCCGAATAGGGTCTTACCTTTGAAAGGGATGGACAAAAGTTTATATTTAGATGACACATCAGCTGACCAGGACTTAAGCCATAACGCTCTACGCGCTAAAATGGCAAAACCTGAATTCTTAGCCGCTAATTTAGCAAGATGAAAAGCGGCGTCTGTAATAAAAGAATTAGCCAACTTAAGAGCCTTAATTCTGTCCAAAATATCATCTAGTGGGGTCTCCATCTGAAGAGCCTCTTCTAGAGCCTCAAACCAAAAGACAGCTGCAGTGGTTACAGGAACAATGCATGCTATAGGTTGAAGAAGAAAACCTTGATGAACAAAAATTTTCTTTAGGAGACCCTCTAATTTTTTATCCATAGGATCAATGAAAGCACAACTGTCTTCAAAAGGTATAGTTGTACGCTTAGCCAGGGTAGAAATAGCTCCCTCCACCTTAGGGACTGTCTGCCATGAGTCCTTTATGGTATCAGAAATGGGAAACATTTTCTTAAAAACAGGAGGGGGAGAGAACGGAATACCTGGTTTATCCCACTCCTTAGTAACAATGTCCGAAATCCTCTTAGGGACCGGAAACACCTCAGTGTAAACAGGAACCTCTAAATATTTATCCATTTTACACAATTTCTCTGCAACTACAATAGGGTCACAATCATCCAGAGTAGCTAAAACCTCCCTGAGCAATAAGCGGAGGTGCTCTAGCTTAACTTTAAATGCCGTCATATCTGAATCTGTCTGAGAGAACATCTTTTCTGAATCAGAAATTTCTCCCTCAGACAGCAAATCCCTCATCCCTACTTCAGAACATTGTGAGGGAATATCGGATACGGCTACTAAAGCGTCAGAAGGCTCAGCATTTGTTCTTAACCCAGAGCTACTGCGCTTCCCTTGCAACCCAGGCAGCTTAGATAAAACTTCTGTGAGGGTAGTATTCCTAACTGAAGCCATATCTTGCAAGGTGAAAGAATTAAACACATTAGAAGTACTTGGCGTCGCTTGTGCGGGCGTTACTGGTTGTGACACTTGGGGAGAACTAGATGGCAAAACCTGATTTCCTTCTGTCTGAGAATCATCTAATGCCAAACTTTTATAAGTCAAAATATGCTGTTTGCAATTTATAGACATATCAGTATTAGTGGGACACATTCTAAGATGGGGTTCCACAATGGCTTCTAAACAAAGTGAACATTGAGTTTCCTCAGTGTCAGACATGTTTAACAGACTAGTAATCAAGCGAGCAAGCTTGGAAAACACTTTATTTAATGAAAAAAACACAATTTGCAAAAACGGTGCTGTGCCTTTAAGAGAAAAAAAGGCATACACAAACTGCAAAACAGGTTAAAATTGCTTCAATTTTTCTGAAATTTTAACAGTGTACCCACTAAGCTTTAGAAGGATTGCACCACGAAAGAAAAAAAAAATTAGGTTTAGTATCCCTTTAAGGAATTACTGGTAAATCTATGCAGGAATATATACGTCTATAGTGCGGGTTGGCAGATATTTTATAGACCTGTTTTAAAAGAGTTTTGAAGAAACATCAAAACAATTAGGTGAGAATTTTACAGTGCAGAATAATGAATACAATATAAAAGGAGCTGCTGGGTATAGACTTTGCAAGCAAGAATGGATTCAACTAATGAGAAATTAAGAGGAATCTGGCCTTGGAGAGATGGAAGGTACTGAGCTGCTTAGGGCTTTACATATTAGTCAGAATTTCCAATCCTATACATGATGTTATGTAGATTTCATGCAGTGAATTAAATTGTACAATAGTAGTGGGTGAATTGAGCATAAATAATATACACTACACCTTGCAATTTGTCCAGAGTATTAGTTTCGGAGGAAAATGAGGTTAAGCAAGACCGGATGTTTTATCCACCCAAAAAGATCAAAATCTGCTCAAAGGCAAAAGCTCAACAATTCAAACATTATTCTAAGCAAATTAACAGTTTCCCATGTTTCAAATCAGTCTCTAAAAGTGGCACTTTTCCAAAAAAGATGTTAAACAAATGTCCAATTAGTCTATAATCCCAGCAGAAATTCTTGGTCATAATTCTTTTAGTTTATTTCAAAGATCGGCAGCATCCAATAGTTTGAGTAATGTAATAGACAACAATTTTTTAAAGGGACATAATGGTTAAAATTGAAATGTGTAGAAGTGCATTTCAGAATTGAATAGAAGAATTTTTGCAATTTACATGTAATAGCAAACATGCATCTAGTAAATGCTTTCACATTTTCAGGGGAGTATGTAAATATGCAGTGTACTCCCAGGGCCTGTATTCAAACATCTCACCTGCTTCATACAAGGAAACCAATGCTGTTTGATCAGGTGTGGTGTTTGAATCTGGGTTCACATGGCATGTTTAACAAATGTATTTAGGTTCCTTAAACAATGACAGCTTTTAATAGATAGATTTTTTAAATAGATGTATGTTTCTTAATAAAAGTATATTACAAAAATGCTATTCATTTTAACTGAAATGCACTCATGTGCATTGCAAGTTTGAGAATCTTGTCCCTTTTAAAGGGACACTCAAATCAAAATTAAACTATCATGATTTGGATAGAGCAGCAATTTTAAACAACTTTCCAATTTATTTCCATTAACAAAATGTGCACAGTCTTTTTATATTTACACTTTTTGAGTCACCAGCTCCTACTGAGCATGTGCAAGAATTCATAGGATATACTTATATGCATTTGTGATTGACTGATAGCTGTCACATGATACACTAGAAGTGGAAATAGACATAACTTTGAAATTTGTCAGAAAAAAATCTACTACACATGTGAAGTGTAGATTAAGTGCTATTGCATTGTCTTTTTATCATGCACTTGTTGATTATGCAGATCTAATGTATTTACTGGTCCTTTAAGCTACAAAAAAGTAATGTATTCATATGAAATGTAAATTGAAACGAATTCAGTAGTATCAGTTGAGTAATGTCTACTAATGCTCATTGACTGAGACCATAAGGGTATTAGCAGATAGGGACACATGTTTGAAAGAAGAAGAAATGTGTAATAATATAACATATATAAAATTGGTTGCAATGTTTTTTTCTTGCTAGGAAGAGTGCCAGCAATTACTTCAAAAACTTTGTCTAAAACATCAATACAAAACAAGAAATATGTGGCATATGATCAGATAGGGCATAACAGACTCTTGAGCTATGACCTCTCTTTTGATTAAAAGCCAATTGCCATGCAAAAGACAGAGCATATTACATCAGGGAAAATAATGAGACCTCAAGGACTTAGGTAGCTATGTGCTAAAATCGTGGCCTGTTAAGGGAATGTTGACAATAAAGCTGGGAACTACAATGTAGAGGACTATAACTTGGACTTTGATGGACCTTCTAAAACCTTCTCTCCACATAATCTCCTGGTGTCTAACACTTACTACTCTATTACTACATTATCTGCTACAGAGCACCACCAGTGTCATTGTTAAATGTTTTTAAATGTTCCCACTGTGAGCTCAGTGTGTTATATTATTCCTACAATTTGACTATTTTGTGCACATTCCTTAATGATTGTTGCGTGCGCACAAAATATTGGCCCCAAATATGCAGTCACATTGTGCGTACAAAACAGTTCATTTGTGCACACACTGTAAATGTTTAAATATTGGTGCTGCTTCTTCTCCTCTGCTTACTTAGGGCTAGATACTTTGAGCGCTAATTTAACTTGCGCCTGTAAAGAGGCAAATTTGCCCCTTTAAGGGCGCACATATAAATAACCAGCTATTACATGTGGCTGGATAATGCTTCCGCAAGCTCGTGGTAGCACTTTGCACGAGACAAAATTAACCAGAGGTCAGACCTCTGGTTAATTAAAAAAATGCCCCCCAATTTCACCCAAAATAAAGAGGATGGTTGATTTATTAAAAATATCAGAATCTTTTTTTTTTTTTTTTTTTTTTTAAATAACTTCACAAAACAGTTTTAATGGGTTAAAGTGAGGGGATGTGGGTAGTTGGAAAAAAAAAAGGCACCTTTATAGTGCCTTTACATTGCCGTTTATGTTTAAACTGTAAATATATATGTACTGTATATGCTTATATATATATATACATATATATCTATTTATGTGTTAATATAAGTATATATGTACTGTATATGCTTATATAGATATATATATATGTATGTGTTAATATAAGTATATATATGTACTGTATATGCTTATATATATATATATATATATATATATATATATATATATATATATATATATATGTTAATATAAGTATATATGTACTGTATATGCTTATATAGATATATATGTATGTGTTAATATAAGTATATATGTACAGTAGATGCTTATATAGATATATATGTATGTGTTAATATAAGTATATATGTACTGTATATGCTTATATAGATATATATGTATGTGTTAATATAAGTATATATGTACAGTAGATGCTTATATAGATATATATGTATGTGTTAATATAAGTATATATGTACAGTATATATTCATATATATGTATATATATATATATATATATATATATATATAAAAATATATATGTACAGTATATGCTTATATAGATATATATGTATGTGTTAATATAAGTATATATGTACTGTATATGCTTATATAGATATATATGTATGTGTTAATATAAGTATATATGTACAGTATATATTTATATATATATATATATATATAAATATATATGTACAGTATATGCTTATATAGATATATATGTATGTGTTAATATAAGTATATATGTACTGTATATGCTTATATAGATATATATGTATGTGGTAATATAAGTATATATGTACAGTAGATGCTTATATAGATATATATGTATGTGTTAATATAAGTATATATGTACAGTATATATTCATATATATATATATATATATATATATATATATATATATAAATATATATGTACAATATATGCTTATATAGATATATATGTATGTGTTAATATCAGTATATATGTACAGTATATGCTTATATAGATATATATGTATGTGTTAATATAAGTATATATGTACTGTCTGTATATGCTTATATAGATATATATGTATGTGTTAATATAAATATATATGTACTGTATATGCTTATATAGATATATATGTATGTGTTAATATCAGTATATATGTACAGTATATGCTTATATAGATATATATGTATGTGTTAATATAAATATATATGTACTGTATATGCTTATATAGATATATATGTATGTGTTAATATAAGTATATATGTACAGTATATATTCATATATATATATATATTTATAAATATATATATTTTAAATATGCTGCCCAATGCTGCACAACTTATCCCATTCACTGCTCTAGGTTCTGTGCCATGTCAATCGGCATCAGAACAAGGCTCTCATTGGAGCCTATGGAAGGGCATTTTGTGAGCGCAAAGCTTCCTCGTGTTCACATTGCTCTTTACTTGTAATACCAGTGCACACAAAAGTGCAATTTTTCACTCCATTCGTAATTAAGCCCTGGACTGGAAACTGTAATGTGACCAGTAGGCGGTTATGGTTACATGACCGGTAGGAGGGTATATTCTTTTGCGCCTGATCTCTAAAGTATTACTGGCTTACTGTATAGATTTCTCCTGGTAGTGGTCACATCATTGATATAGCACTGGGCAGGGCTGTAGACTTGGGACTATGCCAAGCTGTATAGAGTAGCAAAGGAGAATGCTAAGACAGATTGCTTTACACTAGCGCCATGCCCTGTGCCACGTGACCACTCCCAGGAGAAATCTATGCAGTAAGCCAGTAATACCTTAAGGAGCTAATGCAAAAGAATATACCCTCCTACCGGCCATGTGACCGTACACTTCTACCTTGTCACATGACAGTTAATGCTAAGTAAGCAGAGGAAGCAGCGACCATATTTAAGCATTTACATTGTGCGCAGAAATTAATTATTTTGTGCACACAATGTAACTGCATATTTAATGGACATGATAGGAAGAGGTATGTTAGTAACTTCTCTAGGTCTGAATATGCTGCTATTGAGTCATTAAAGAAAAAAGATGATATTATTCTGAGACAAGCTGACAAGGGTGGGGTATATGACCGTTTGGACAGGGATCCTGTGTTTCAGATCAGAAAGGAAATCTTAAATGTTGTTAAAAAGACAGAGAGTAAATGTTTGATTTGAAAACTCTGGAGTACCTTTGTGTTGATGACTATAAGAAACCTGTCTTTTACAATAAAGACCCCCTGGTAGACCTATTGTTTTGAGCACCAATTCTATTTTCTCCAAAATTGCTATATTCCTTGATAAAATCTTGAGGCCATTTGTGGTATCTTCACAATCCTATATTAGGGATACAGATGATTTTTTATCAAAATTAGAGAATTTGCAATTGTTGGATAGAAGGTATATTCCTTTTTCCCTAGATGTGGTGAGTCTATACACCTCCATCACCCACAGTATTGGCATGGGGACGGTGCAATGTGTATTGAGATTGAGTGGGAAATATTCTAACTTTCAGTGCACCTTTCTTATGGAGTTAATCAAAATAATTTTTAGATGTAATTATTTCTTATTTCAGGACCAATTTTTCATCCAGAAACAGGGCACCGCGATGGGTTCCAATTTCGCACCAAACTATGCCAACATATTTACAAATATGTTTGCAGAATGTTTTGTTTATGAGAATCATCTTTTTTAACAATATAGCACCACCTGGTGGTGCTATATTGATGATATTTTTGGCATCTGGTTGGGCGACATTGGAACCCTTCTCACATTTGTTAATGATCTCAATAGTTGCTCTAGACATATTCAGTTTAAACTGACATGGAGTAAAGAACATATAGAATTCCTAGACACTTCTGTTTATAGAGAGGAGAATATTTTTAAAGCAGATATTTATAGGAAGCCAATTAATCACAATTATCTCTTACGTTATGAGAGTGCTAATCCTCCTGCATTATTGAATTCTCTTCCCTATAGCCAGTTTCTTAGGGTCAAGAAAATTGTTTCAGACCCAGTTAAATCTAATTGCAGACTTGCTGAAATGAGTCAATATTTCAGCAACACAATACAAAGTCACTCCTACGTCTTTCATTTAAAAAGCTGACAAGATTTCTTAGAATGTGTTGAGTGTGTGTTTGTGTGTGCTTGTGTGTGCTTGTGCGTGCCTGTGTACGCATGTGTTTACTTGTGGCAGAAAGTCTGGCTTGGTAGTTGAGGGAAGATATGTTATTTTGCTTTATAGTGTTTTCACTTACTGATTAAACACCAGAGAAATGTAATGTATATGAAGCTTGGGCAAATTGGATATTGTGTTTTGGGTCACTGGAATGGAGTATGTGAAGATAGAGCAGTTTGGGTCAGTCAGTGCACCAACAGCCATAAGAGTTGATTGTGCAGGACATGTTTTTGTGTTACAGCCAATTAACCCTAGGTGTAGCTCATTATTGCTACTGTTACAATTTGTGGAGGAATATATATATATATATATATATATATATATATACAGTATATATATAATTATTTATTTTCTATTTGTGTGTATATATATATATATATATATATATATATATAACTGTACATGTGTGTGCTTGTGTTTTGTGCATGTACATATGTATGTATGTCTGTGAGTGTATTGTGCATATATATATATATATATATATATATATATACTGTATATATATATATATATATATATATATATATATATATATATACTGTATATATATATATATATATATATATATATATATGTGCGTGTATCTATTGTAGGGTGACTGATTTTAAGGCACAGTCCCTGGATTGAGGAGACTGTCCCTGGACAAATTATGTCCCCGGGAAGACGGTTGGAGCCCCATGCATGTTAGATCAGCCAATAGGATTGAGCTTGCATTCTATTGGCTGTTCCAATCAGCCAATAGAATGCGACCTCAATCCTATTGGCTGATTGTATCAGCCAATAGGATTTTTCCTACCTTAATTCCGATTGGCTGATAGAATCCTATCAACCAATCGGAATTCAAGGGACGCCATCTTGGATGACGTCATTTAAAGGAACCTTCATTCTTCGCTTGGTGCTACGTTTGAAGAGGATGCTCCGCGTCAGCTGGATTGAAGATGGACCCGCTCCGCTCCGGATGGATGAAGATAGAAGATGCCGTCTGGATGAAGACTTCTGTCGCTTAGAGGACCTCTTCTGCCCGGATCGGATGAAGACTTCTACTCCTCTGGAGGTCCACTTGTGCCCGGCTGGGTGAAGACGGCTCAAGGTAGGGTGATCTTCAAGGGGGTAGTGTTAGGTTTTTTTAAGGTGGTATTGGGTGGGTTTTAGAGTTGGGTTGGGTGTGTGGGTGGTGGGTTTTAACCCTTTAACGACACATGTCGTACAGGGTACGTCACACACAACTTGGTCTTTAAAGACCAGCGACATACCCTGTACGACATTAGGGTTTAAATCGGCTGGAAGCGATCCTGATCACTTCCAGCCACTTTCAAGGTATTGCTGTGAATGTGATGCCTCGATATTGAGGCATCACTGCAATACCTTTTTTCCAAAACCGATGCAGAGAGAGACACTCTGTGATCGTTGGTGCGTGGGAGCAGCTGCAGGGAGGTGGGTGGGCGGCCCATCGCTACCCAGCATCCGGTTCCTGAATGTACAATGTGCACGCCGGGTGAGTGCTGGGGGCCTGCAGGCAGCACGCGCGCGATTGCGTAACAACCACTGCCACCAATGAATGAATGAATGGGAGAGAGGGAGAGGGAGGGGGGGAATAACAGTTAAAAGGATCTGGGAGGGGGAGAGGGAGGAGGGTATTGAGCGGGGGCAGCTACACTACAGAAAAAAATTAATTACATTAAAAAAATAAAAAAAAAAACATTTTTGGTAGGCAAATTGGGTACTGGCAGATAGCTGCCAGTACCCAAGATGGCAGCAAATAGGTTGTGGGCAAGGGTTATAGAGCTGTTTGGGGGGATCAGAGAGGTTGGGGGCTAAGGGGGGTCCATCACAGCTAAACAGATTTTTTTTTTTTTTTTTTAAATTAATAAAAAAAAAGCCTTTTATTTTAGAACTGGCAGACTTTCTGCCAGTACTTAAGATGGCGGGGACAATTGTGGGGTTGGGGAGGGAAGAGAGATGTTTGGGAGGGGGGGTGGCATGTGTCAGGTGGGAGGCTGATCTCTACACTAAAGCTAAAATTAACCCTGCAAGCTCCCTACAAGCTATCTAATTAACCCCTGTACTGCTGGGCATAATACACGTGTGATGAGCAGCAGCATTTAGCGGCCTTCTAATTACCAAAAAGCAATGCCAAAGCCATGTAAGTCTGCTATTTCTGAACAAAGGGGATCCCAGAGAAGCATTTACAACCATTTATGCCATAATTGCACAAGTTGTTTGTAAATAATTTCAGTGAGAAACCTAAAGTTTGTTAAAAAAAGTTTAGTTTTTTTCATTTGATCGCATTTGGCGGTGAAATGGTGGCATGAAATATACCAAAATGGTCCTTGATCAATATTTTGGGATGTCTTCTAAAAAAATATATACATGTCTAGGGATATTTAGGGATTCCTGAAAGATATCAGTGTCCCAATGTAACTAGTGCTAATTTTGAAAAAAAGTGGTTTGGAAATAGCAAAGTATTTATTGCCCTATAACTTGCAAAAAAAGCAAAGAACATGTAAACATTGGGTATTTCTAAACTCAGGACAAAATTTAGAAACTATTTAGCATGGGTGTTTTTTGGTGGTTGTAGATGTGTAACAGAGTTTGGGGGTCAAAGTTAGAAAAAGTGTGTTTTTTTCATTTTTTCCTCATATTTTTTATTTTTTTAGTAAATTATAAGATATGATGAAAATAGTGTTATATTTAGAAAGTATGTTTAATGGTGAGAAAAAAAAGGTATATAATATGTGTGGGTACAGTAAATGAGTAAGAGGAAAATTACAGCTAAACACAAACACCGCAGAAATGTAAAAATAGCCCTGGTCCTTAAGGGAAAGAAATTGAAAAATGTCCTTGTCCTTAAGGGGTTAATGTTGGGGGGAGGTTTACAGGTAAAAGAGCTGATTACTTTGGGGCAATGCCCCGCAAAAACCCTTTTAAGGGCTATTTGTAATTAGTATAGAGTAGGGAATTTTATTATTTTGGGGGGCTTTTTTATTTTATTAGGGGGATTAGAGTAGGTGTAATTAGTTTAAAAAAAAATGTAATTATTTTTTTATTTTCTGTAATTTAGTGTTTGTTATTTTTCATAATTTAGTTTATTTAATTTAATTGTATTTAATTGTAGGTAGTTTATGTAATTAATTTAATGATAGTGTAGTGTTAGGTGTAATTGTAACTTAGGTTAGGATTTATTTTACAGGTAAATTTGTATTTATTTTAGCTAGGTGGTTATTAAATAGTTAATAACTATTTAATAACTATTGTACCTAGTTAAAATAAATACAAAGTTGCCTGTAAAAGAAAAATAAACCCTGAGATAGCTACAATGTAACTATTAGTTATATTGTAGATAACTTAGGGTTTATTTTATAGGTAAGTATTTAGTTTTAAATAGGAATAATTTATTTAATTGTAGTTATTTTATTTAGATTTATTTAAATTATATTTAAGTTAGGAGGGTTAGACTTAGGGTTAGACTAAGGGGTTAATAAATTTAATATAGTAGCGGGGACGTTGGGGGCGGCAGATTAGGGGTTAATAACTGTAGATAGGTGTCGGTGATGTTAGGGACGGCAGATTAGGGGCTAATAAAATTTAACTAGTGTTTGTGAGGCGGGAGTGCAGCGGTTTAGGGGTTAATATATTTATTACAGTGGCGGCAATGTCCGGTCGGCAGATAAGGGGTTAAAAACTTTATTTTAGTGTTTCCGATGTGGGGGGGGGCTCAGTTTAAGGGTTAATAGGTAGTTTATGGGTGTTAGTGTACTTTTTATCACTAGTTAAGAGTTTTATGTTACGGTGTTAGCCCATAAAACACTTAACTACTGACTTTTAAATGCGGTATTAGTCTTGACAGGAGAGGCTGTACCGCTCACTTCTTCCAAGACTCGTAATACCGGTGTTAGGCAAATCCCATTAAAAAGATAGGATACGCAATTGACGTAAGGGGATTTGCGGTAAGCTTGAGTCGCGGAAGAAAAGTGAGCGGTACACCTGTACCTGCAAGACTCGTAATACCAGCGGGTGTTAAAAAGCAGCGTTGGGACCTCTCAACGCTGCTTTTTAAAGCTAACGCAAAACTCGTAATCTAGGCAATTTTTTTTTATGTAGGTGTTTGAGCTGGTCCTATACAGGCCCGGATTTCATTTTAAAAATCTGGTCACCTTAAGCTAGGGTTGCCACCTGTCCCTTAAAATACAGAACACTTATAAGTTACACATGCTGCAGGGTGTGCAGGGAGGAATATGAATAGTGCTGTCCAGAAACACAATACATGTTCCTCCCTGCACACCCTGCAGCATGTGTAACTCATAAGTGTCCAGGAAAAGATGGCTGAGGTGGCAACGCTACCTTAATCTATTGTGTATTTTCATCATGTGAGTGTATATATGAATGTGTGTGTATTGTATATGTATGTACTATATGTGTGTGTTTTGTATATGTATGTACTGTATGTGTGTGTGTTGTATATGTATGTACTGTATGTGTGTGTATTGTATATGTATGTACTATATGTGTGTGTGTTGTATATGTATGTACTGTATGTGTGTGTGTTGTATATGTATGTACTGTATGTGTGTGTATTGTATATGTATGTACTGTATGTGTGTGTATTGTATATGTATGTACTGTATGTGTGTGTATTGTATATATATATGTACTATATGTGTGTGTATTGTATATGTATGTACTGTATGTGTGTGTATTGTATATGTATGTACTATATGTGTGTGTATTGTATATGTATGTACTGTATGTGTGTGTATTGTATATGTATGTACTGTATGTGTGTGTTGTATATGTATGTACTATATGTGTGTGTGTTGTATATGTATGTACTGTATGTGTGTGTATTGTATATGTATGTACTGTATGTGTGTGTGTTGTATATGTATGTACTATATGTGTGTGTGTTGTATATGTATGTACTGTATGTGTGTGTATTGTATATGTATGTACTATATGTGTGTGTATTGTATATGTATGTACTGTATGTGTGTGTATTGTATATGTATGTACTGTATGTGTGTGTATTGTATATGTATGTACTATATGTGTGTGTATTGTATATGTATGTACTGTATGTGTGTGTGTTGTATATGTATGTACTGTATGTGTGTGTATTGTATATGTATGTACTATATGTGTGTGTATTGTATATGTATGTACTGTATGTGTGTGTATTGTATATGTATGTACTGTATGTGTGTGTATTGTATATGTATGTACTATATGTGTGTGTGTTGTATATGTATGTACTGTATGTGTGTGTGTTGTATATGTATGTACTATATGTGTGTGTGTTGTATATGTATGTACTGTATGTGTGTGTATTGTATATGTATGTACTGTATGTGTGTGTATTGTATATGTATGTACTATATGTGTGTGTGTTGTATATGTATGTACTATATGTGTGTGTGTTGTATATGTATGTACTGTATGTGTGTGTATTGTATATGTATGTACTGTATGTGTGTGTGTTGTATATGTATGTACTATATGTGTGTGTGTTGTATATGTATGTACTGTATGTGTGTGTTGTATATGTATGTACTATATGTGTGTGCATTGTATATGTATGTACTGTATGTGTGTGTATTGTATATGTATGTACTATATGTGTGTGTGTTGTATATGTATGTACTGTATGTGTGTGTGTTGTATATGTATGTACTGTATGTGTGTGTGTTGTATATGTATGTACTGTATGTGTGTGTATTGTATATGTATGTACTGTATGTGTGTGTATTGTATATATATGTACTATATGTGTGTGTATTGTATATGTATGTACTGTATGTGTGTGTATTGTATATCATATGTATGTACTATATGTGTGTGTATTGTATATGTATGTACTGTATGTGTGTGTATTGTATATGTATGTACTGTATGTGTGTGTGTTGTATATGTATGTACTGTATGTGTGTGTATTGTATATGTATGTACTGTATGTGTGTGTATTGTATATGTATGTACTGTATGTGTGTGTATTGTATATGTATGTACTGTATGTGTGTGTATTGTATATGTATGTACTTTATGTGTGTGTATTGTATATGTATGTACTGTATGTGTGTGTATTGTATATGTATGTACTGTATGTGTGTGTGTTGTATATGTATGTACTGTATGTGTGTGTGTTGTATATGTATGTACTATATGTGTGTGTATTGTATATGTATGTACTATATGTGTGTGTATTGTATATGTATGTACTGTATGTGTGTGTATTGTATATGTATGTACTATATGTGTGTGTATTGTATATGTATGTACTGTATGTGTGTGTATTGTATATGTATGTACTATATGTGTGTGTATTGTATATGTATGTACTGTATGTGTGTGTATTGTATATGTATGTACTATATGTGTGTGTGTTGTATATGTATGTACTATATGTGTGTGTATTGTATATGTATGTACTGTATGTGTGTGTATTGTATATGTATGTACTATATGTGTGTGTATTGTATATGTATGTACTGTATGTGTGTGTGTTGTATATGTATGTACTGTATGTGTGTGTGTTGTATATGTATGTACTATATGTGTGTGTGTTGTATATGTATGTACTGTATGTGTGTGTATTGTATATGTATGTACTGTATGTGTGTGTGTTGTATATGTATGTACTGTATGTGTGTGTATTGTATATGTATGTACTGTATGTGTGTGTATTGTATATGTATGTACTATATGTGTGTGTATTGTATATGTATGTACTGTATGTGTGTGTATTGTATATGTATGTACTGTATGTGTGTGTGTTGTATATGTATGTACTGTATGTGTGTGTATTGTATATGTATGTACTATATGTGTGTGTGTTGTATATGTATGTACTGTATGTGTGTGTATTGTATATGTATGTACTGTATGTGTGTGTGTTGTATATGTATGTACTATATGTGTGTGTATTTTATATGTATGTACTGTATGTGTGTGTATTGTATATGTATGTACTGTATGTGTGTGTGTTGTATATGTATGTACTATATGTGTGTGTATTGTATATGTATGTACTGTATGTGTGTGTGTTGTATATGTATGTACTGTATGTGTGTGTATTGTATATGTATGTACTATATGTGTGTGTGTTGTATATGTATGTACTATATGTGTGTGTATTGTATATGTATGTACTGTATGTGTGTGTATTGTATATGTATGTACTATATGTGTGTGTATTGTATATGTATGTACTGTATGTGTGTGTATTGTATATGTATGTACTGTATGTGTGTGTATTGTATATGTATGTACTATATGTGTGTGTATTGTATATGTATGTACTGTATGTGTGTGTGTTGTATATGTATGTACTGTATGTGTGTGTATTGTATATGTATGTACTGTATGTGTGTGTATTGTATATGTATGTACTATATGTGTGTGTATTGTATATGTATGTACTGTATGTGTGTGTATTGTATATGTATGTACTATATGTGTGTGTATTGTATATGTATGTACTGTATGTGTGTGTGTTGTATATGTATGTACTGTATGTGTGTGTATTGTATATGTATGTACTATATGTGTGTGTATTGTATATGTATGTACTGTATGTGTGTGTATTGTATATGTATGTACTGTATGTGTGTGTGTTGTATATGTATGTACTGTATGTGTGTGTATTGTATATGTATGTACTGTATGTGTGTGTATTGTATATGTATGTACTGTATGTGTGTGTGTTGTACATTTTATTATAATTTTTGTGTCAGTATTATCTATTACTTCTATTAAACTATAACTCATCTGCTATTTTTTCTCAGAATGCAAAGAAATGTACCCAAGATGCTAACTGATCAAGTACTTTGTATACTGTGTGTTTATATACCAGGATCAAAATCTCTGTTGTAGAATACAATTTTTTATTTAAGGACAAACTAATTTACAGTCTATGAGTTGTCATGGTAACGAGGCCTAGCAAACCCATGCGGCTGGCCACACCCATCATTACTTTTCTCATACAGCTGCACTGCTGCAACTAAGCAATTTGTAGTTACTAATATCACATTTACAAAATAACAGGCTACTCACACACATTCCAATGAGTTTGGATTCTCTCTTCCAGCAAATCCTTCTAACAGAGCAGCAGGCTCATGAGAGGCGCAGGCTGATTCAGGAGGGTGAATTACAATTCATTTTAGTCAGATTCATAACTTCCTGATATCTTATTTGTGTGTAATACAAAGGTTCAGCTCACTTGTAGTTGCTAACCAGGACATTTAAGTTTATTTTTATGTTACATTTTATAATCATGATGCACCTCACACAATTCTAACTTAAAGGGACATAATACTCATAAGCTAAATCACTTGAAACTGATGCAGTATAACTGTAAAAAGCTGACAGGAAAATATCACCTGAGCATCTCTATGTAAAAAAGGAAGATATTTTACCTCACAATCTCCTCAGCTCAGCAGAGTAAGTTCTGTGTAAAAAGTTATACTCAGCTGCTCCCAGCTGCAGGTAGGGATGGGCGAATGTGCAAATTTTCGAATTTCGAATGTAGAACGAATGTTATTACCGAAATTCGAATTCTAAATTCGAATGTCGATAAGAACGAATATTCTTAAAAATTCGAAAATCGAATGTTATTTACAGTTTTCGAATGTCATTTTCGAATTCGAATGTTTATAATTATATCGAATGTCTACATTCGAAATTCGAATTTTTCGAATTCGAATATAAATTCGAATTTTTCGAATTCGAATATAAATTCGAATTTTTCGAATTTGAATATAACATTTAAAAGCATTAGAAATACTATTACAATCTAAATTCGAATTTTTCGAATTCGAATACACGTATTGCATAATTCGAATATTACATTTAAAGAAAAAGCATTAGAAATACTATTACAATCTAAATTCGAATTTTTCGAATTCGAATATTGCATAATTCGAATATTACATTTAAAGAAAAAGCATAAGAAATACTATTACAATCTAAATTCGAATTTTTCAAATTCGATGATATTGCATAATTCGAATATTACATTTAAAGAAAAAGCATTAGAAATACTATTACAATCTAAATTCGAATTTTTCGAATTCGAATATTGCATAATTCGAATATTACATTTAAAGAAAAAGCATTAGAAATACTATTACAATCTAAATTCGAATTTTTCGAATTTGAATACACGTATTGCATAATTCGAATATTACATTTAAAGAAAAAGTATTAGAAATACTATTACAATCTAAATTCAAATTTTTTGAATTCGAATACACGTATTGCATAATTCGAATATTACATTTAAAGAAAAAGCATTAGAAATACTATTACAATCTAAATTCAAATTTTTCGAATTCGAATATTGCATAATTCGAATATTACATTTAAAGAAAAAGCATTAGAAATACTATTACAATCTAAATTCGAATTTTTCGAATTCGAATATTGCATAATTCGAATATTACATTTAAAGAAAAAGCATTGGAAATACTATTACAATCTAAATTCGAATTTTTCAAATTCGAATATTTTCGAATGTAATCGTAAAATTCGAAACCGAATATTCGAAAATCGAATGTTAGAATGTTATGTAAACATTCAAAATTCGATTCGAACGAACGAATGTGTTAAAATTCGTGCCGTTTTTCGAATGTTGCGAAACATTCGTCCATCCCTAGCTGCAGGTAAAAAAAAATTAAAAAATGAAGAAATGAACAGCAGCCAATCAGCATCAGCAGTGCTGAGGTCATGAACTCTTACTGTGATCTCATGAGATTTGACTTAACTCTCATGAGATTTCATAGTAAGCTTCCTTTACCTGATTGGTGAAATAATATGAGAGTGCACGATGCTAGTCCCTTCAGATGTCCCAGGACAGACACACTAAAATGCTGCTTAGAAATCCTTTACAATGGGAGGTGGCTACTGAGGAACTTTTGAGGTAAAATATCTTCCTTTTTTACATAGAGATGTTCAGGTGATATTTTCTAATCAGCATTTTACAGCTATACTGCATCACTTTCAAGTGTTTAAACATTTGGGTATTATGGCCCTTTAAAGGGATAGAATGAACAAAACTGAAACATGAATGCATTTCCTTTTTAAATTAGAAGCATTTTGCAGTATACTTCCATTAGCTAGAAGAGGTTGTTACTGTTTCAGCAGCATACGCACTTATCTTACTAGAGAAGGGTTTGGGTTGACTCTATGAGAAGTAGTGAATGCTGGTGCACAGGGCACTCACAGCATACGTGCATATGCCGCTTAGAAAAAGTAATAACTTTGACAAGAAGCGTTTTTTGCTAACGGAATTATACTGAAAAAATGCTTCTATTTAAAGTTTAACTCTTTGAGTGCTAAGCTGGATTTAAAGGGACATTATACCCAATTTTTTTCTTTCATGATTCAGATTGAGAATACAAATTTAAACAACTTTCTAATTTACTTCTATTAACTAATTTGCTTCATTCTCTTGATATTCTTTCCTGAAAAACATATCTAGATAGGCTCAGTAGCTTCTGATTGGTGGCTGCACATAGATGCCTCATGTGATTGGCTCACCCATGTGCATTGTTATTTCTTTAACTAAGGATATCTAAAGAATGAGGCAAATTAGATAATAGAAGTAAATTGGAATGTTGTTTAAAATTGTATTCTCTGTCTGAATAATGAAAGAAAAATGTTGGGTTTAATGTCCCTTTAAGCTTTTTTTTTAAAAACTATTTTTTAAATATATATATATTACCCCCCCCCCCCAGATTCCCAAGACTTATACGCCAACGGTGGGTCTGAGACACAGGCTTCTAAGCAGCATGCCCCCTTTCCCTATATTGTGCATTGGAAATTTTTAATAAAATCGTGTGGTGACGGCATCACGTGATGTCACCGCACAAAACGAGAAGCCCCAGCGATGCCTGTCACTATACAGGCCCGATCGCCGGGGTGGGAGTCAATGGGAGCACCCAGATTGCCCTCAAGGTGGGCGAGTGCTAGCGACGACTCTGAGCCGTCGTCAGCACCTGACTGGGCAAATGCTTTTGTGATTCATAGAAAACCTTTTTTTAAAATGTTTCCAATTTACTTCTATTATCAAATTTGCTTTGTTCCTATGATATTCTTTTTTGAAGAGATACCTAGGTAGGCATCTAGAGCACTACATGGCAGGAAATAGTGCTGCTCTCTAGTGCTCTTGCAAATGGATAACATTCTTGCAAAAATGCTGCCATATAGTGCTCCGGAAATGGGGCAGCTCCTAAAAATATGTCTCTGCTTTTCAACAAAAGATACCAAGAGAACGAATACAAATTAAGTTGTTTAAAACTGCATGCTCTATCTGAATCATGAAATACATTTTTTGTTTTTATATTCCTATAAATGCACCCAAGCATATTTCGATTTCAACCTCTCTATCCCTTTAAGAGTTTAATATGGAGTTAGCATAATTACGGTTCTTGAAGTATTAATTAGTGGGTACTGCTTTAGTGTGTGCTCTATTTGCTATCACAATCTAAAACAGTAGCAATTAGTGTCTATATCCTTTATTAAATAAATGACAATATTAAGATGTTTTGATTTAGTTGTGCTATGGTGTTTTCTATGAATTAATACCTTAATTATATTAAAGGGATATTAAACAGTGCTCCTTTATTAAAAAAAAATATGTTAAATCAAAGTAAAGATAAAAAGAAACAGATTGTGTTACAAAACAGCAAACACAGCTAGATAAAAGAATGACCATTACAGAACGTAGGTTACATGGTCACATGATTATTGCAGTAAAAGTCCTATACTTAACATGGGCAATAAACTAAATGCAGCTAGCAGATAGGTGTCTCCTAGCAACGCTTCAAAATAAAAAATACTTATTTGCTTTCCTGTAGAGACCACAGCCTCTTTTTAGGGCTGTGACAAGAAGTAATGGACACTGCACAAATTAAGTCAAAAATAGTAATAAAAGGAAAAAATCATATTAAAGGGATGAAGAATACATATTGCAATGATTTATTTAAGTATAACTTACTGTTTAGTGTTTTATTTATTTATATCCATTTAAGGTATTAAAATAGAAGTATTTGTACAGAGTCAATTGATTTAAAACATTATATTAAAGAGTGCAATAATATCGACACAAGCTAACTGGTTAAACACATAGCTAATTCAGCTTCATAGAAGCAATGTACTACTGGGACTAGGGTTGCCACCCGCCCTGGTATCACTGGGACAGTCCCGGTCTGGCACAGCAAGCAGCAGTAAGCACAGATTTATAAAAAAAATAGCTGGCCTGGGGACCTCTTAGCCCGGGGTTACTAAAATACCGGGTAGGTGGAGTCTGGAGGAGGGACGGAGGATGGTGTTGGAGGGGGGAAGAGGGTCAAGGAGGGGAGTTATCACATCTTGCTGAGAGCGGCAGAGAGAGGTCAGGTGTTGGTGCGGTGGCCGCGGGCTAAAGGCTGAAACATGGCCAGTTACCTTCAAGAAGTTCAAGTAGTCAGTGTCACCTCCGCTCCATCTGTACTCTGTAGGTCCTCTGCAGCAGTAGCCTTTGGCAAGAATCCTGGAGCCCTTGTCCCGGCCCTGAGCCAACAAGTGCAGTGCAGCCACAGAGAAACTGTGAGTAATACTTGGCTGTGTCTGCTCTTTTTTCTTGGTAATTGGTATGGTCATTTTTTTTCTTGGGCTTAATTATGTGTAAATTATTTGGCTTACAATTCTATGTTTTATATATATATATATATATATATATATATATATATATATATATATATATATATATATATCAGCAGAAAACAAATCCTCCCTCCATGATCAGGCACCTGGGTGCAAATATGCAAATAATAGTTCCATTAAAGAATGCACTCTCAGGATTTTCAAACAAAAAAGTTAACTTTATTAGATAACATTTCAGGAATATAATATTCTTTTCATCAGATAAAAAAAGTCTATATATTTATATATTTATTATATATATAATATATATTATATATACAGTATATATATATATATTATATGGTGCTCTGACAAAATGCAGACGGACATTTGGCCGACAGCATTTTGTCTGACTGACATTTGGCCGACAGACAGAATGCCGAAGCGAGTTCGGCCAAGGGCAGATACGCTCCGGAGTGCTATGTTCTAATCAGAGCCTCGGGCACCACAATTGCCTCTGGGAACCTAACCATGGGTCCCAACCCGCACGTCTTGTAATTCTCTGTCTGTGAAATTATCTATCTATCTATCTATCTATCTATCTATCTATCTATCGAATCTATCTATTTATATATCTATCTATCAAATTTATCTATCATCTATCTATCTATCAAATCTATCTATCTACCTATCTCATGGCTGGACTGATATCTGACAGCCACTTGTGTGTCGGACTATTATCCATTGGCCAAATGTCCATCTGCCAATTGTCTGTCGACCAAATGTCCGTCGGCTAACAGTCCGGTCACAATATTATATACATATATATTATATATATATTATTATATATATAAAAATTGATTTCATAATGAATTTGAGGCCACAGGAAGACACACCCCAAGTCACACCCTTAGACACACCCTCTCCACGCCCATTTAAAAAGTGTCCAGGAATTTTTTGGGCAAAACGTGGCAACCCTAACTCGGAGCCAAGAGGCATTTGAGTGTCACAAGCTAGGTCCCAGTAGTGCATTGTTGCTCAGGAGCTGATTTTAACCTTGTGTTTAATTTCTGTGTGAGGGTTAAGCACATAGTTATAGACAAGCCAAAGTGAAACAATAAAATGCTCTTTCATTATTCAAATAGGGCATGTAATTTTAAACAAGTTTCCAATTTACTTTTATCACCAATTTTACTTTGTTCTCTTGATATTCTTAGTTGAAAGCTAAACCTGAGAGTTTAATATGCTAATTTCTTAGACCTTGAAGGACGCCTCTAATCTAAATGCATTTTAACAGTTTTTCACCACTAGAGGGCGTTAGTTCATGTGTTTCATATAGATAACTTTGCGCTCATGCTTGTAAATTTACCGAGGAGTGAGCACTGATTGGTTAAAATGCAAGTCTGTCAAAAGAACAAAAATAAGGGGGCAGTCTGCAGAGGCTTAGATACAAGGTAATTGCAGAGCTAAAAAGTATATTAATATAACCGTGTTGGTTATACAAAACTGAGGAATGGGTAATTAAGGGATTATCTATCTTTTAAAACAACAAAAATTCTGGTGTTGACTGTCCCTTTAAGTTAAAAGAGACGAGAATCATTAATTGATAATTTGTGAAAGGTGTCAACTTTCAATTAACACTAAGAAATTATTCCAATTGATTTTTAAACTGTTAACACGTATGATACATGTGCCATGTCTGTGTTATTAAGGTTTTCAGTGTTTCATTACATTAAAAAAATAATAATAATCATCTTTACCTAATGTAAGCATTTAAATTCTCACTCAGATGTGAGAAAATGTACAATTTCAGGGTTTAAGTGAGTTGTGAAAATTGATTAATTCTTCTTTTTGCCTGTAGTAAATAGAGATTAAATTCAAGGAAATCTATAGTAAATCTAGTAAGTCTATCTTATCTATTTTTTTTATTATTTTTTTTAAACATAACAGCAATTTATACATTTATTTTTAAAATATTAAGGGGACCATGTTCATTTTGAAAACCCAATCTAATTAGTAGCATTAATCATTTTTTTTATTGAGATAGTATATGGATGTGCAGATAGAGAGAGAGAGCGATAGATGATAGATAGATAGATAGATAGATAGATAGATAGATAGATAGATAGATATAAAACATATAAATGATCAGTCTTGGCAAAATGTCCAAAATGTATTCAATTATATCACCTTTTTTTTTCAATAGTAAAATCAGAATCTAATAGTTGTCATGAAAGATTAAGGGAAGTAACATCAAAACTTACAGAAGCAAAAGCAGATGTAGAAAGTAAGGTAGGCTTCAAAAATTGTTACATTCTACTATGTTTCATTAACCAGTTAATTAAGTTAGAATTTTAAGATGTGCTGTGTAATTTACTAGATCAATTTGTCTATATGAAACCATTTGTTTATATTAAAGGGACAGTACATGTTATTTTGTTAAATGTTATCTGCAAGGAACAGGTCAAGTAGCTATAAAGCAAATTCATTGCTTCTACAGATTTATAATATTTCACCTTAAGAAATCTACTCTGGTAAAGTTCCCCAGGCTGCCCCCAAGTCGGCATTTTGTTTTTCATACCTTCAGCAATGGACGGTACAACCAATGAGAAGGCTACCATCCACCCCATTTTGCTCTACTATGCGTGTTTCAACTCTGCCTGGCTTACAACATTCCTCATTCAGAAAGCCGGGCAGACAAGACGCCTGATATTCAAAACCTCTCCGGCATGGAGAGAAATCATGCAAAATCTTTGGGATTTTTGTATTCCTTGTATTGTAATGTAGGAGTCTCTGTTTCACAAAAGAACACTAAATAGCAACATAAAAAATTCTCAAGAATAAAAATTTATGTTTCTAAATTTTTTTAAGGGACTCGAGTTTTTGAATATCAGGCCCAAGGAGAGAAGGAACGTGCACAGTAATTGTACCTTAATTGGCTTAATGTGGCTTAATTGGCTTAATGCAGTGGTGCCCACACTTTTTTATGTTGCATCTACTTTTCAAATGACCAGCTCAACAAGATCTACCCACTAAAAATGGGACGGCGCCTAAGCTTACATTCCTGCTTTTTCAAATAAAGATACCAAGAGAATGAAGAAAAATGTATAATAGGAGTAGATTAAAAATTGTTTAAAATTGCATGAATCATGAAAAAAAATAAAATGTGTATTTTGCATGATTTAGCAACACATGGATGTGCAAAAGCATAAAGATACAACAGATTAATCCCGACCATAAAAGTAGCACTGACTTTAATTCGGGTTAACAGGAGCAATCCCTTGTGCCATGTTACAAAACACTGTATTCAAATTTCTGCCACTGACCCCCTTTACTTTGCGCCACGGGTTTGGCCTGTAATGACCGAGTTAGACTTACACAAATAAATTTCAATAGCGCTCCATGCAGACCATTTCATACTGGGTCAACATGTTCATTGGCCAGACTTCAATCAGGCTTGGTCCTTTAGCATAACACAGCAGCCTCCGCCTGTACTTTTTCTATCTATTGACACTTACCCTCCTAACTATACTATACCTCCATATCCATTGGAAGAGTACTCACTCAACCATGCTTTTGATAGGCCAATTGTGTTGTTGTTCAAAAATGATCTACATTGATTGGTTGAAATCGAAGTCCCTCAAGATCCAATCCTGTTGCACTTTTCGTGTCCGACAATCAGACTGTTTAATGACCTGCCCCTTCACACACTGCGGTAGATGAAGCGGTGTCCCTAGCAATCACACTGTACTCATGCCCCAGTGTTGAGATAGCATTACTTGACCACATCATTTTGATCACATCGGCCGTTTACCTATGGGGCACCCCTGGCTTAATTCGTTCCTTGCAGATAGTATTGAAATAGCTTTAAAAGGCCAAGTAACTAAAAAAAAAAAAAAAAAAAAAAGATTGAGATAGAGCATTTATCTTTAAAACAAACAAACATCTTCTTTTATCAAATTTACTGCACTCTCTTGGTATCCTTTGTTGAAGGTAGGTAGTGTGCACTTGTCTGAATCACAATATGGCAGCTGTTTTGGGAGAATGTCTAGTACTCCAGACATATGTATGCTACCTACCTAGGTATACTCTTTTAATAAAATATAACAAGGGAATCAAGCAAATTTGTCCAGGGCAATTTTTTTTGTCCTCTGGGAAAAGTTATGTTGAAACAGACATTTTAATGTGAACATTCATTTAAAAAATTTAAAGGGGCATTATACACCAATTTTCATTTAACTGCATGTAATAGACACCACTATAAAGATTAATATGCACAGATGCTGATCTAAAAATCCACTGTAAAACCTTTTAAAAACTTACTTAGAAGCTTCCAGTTTAACACTGCTAATGAAATAAGCCTGGGACACCCACTTAAAGGGGCTGATAGCAAAACCTCCCCTGCATATGAAAAGACCCATTATACAAACAGAAGCAATCTGAAGTCAGTATACATCAGATTACCTCTAAAACTTTGAGGCTTGGTTAGGAGTCTGCAAATCAGCACAATGATATTTAAAAATAAGCAAAACTATACATTTTTACAAAAAAACACATCCAGATGGACTATATCTATGGATCATCTATAAAATATTTATGCAAAGAAACATCTAGTGTATAATGTCCCTTTAAGAACAATGTGGATCCAAATGTTGCCAAAAAGGGTTCAATCAAACTATTGTTCAAGAAAAAACATTCCTTATTTTACCCATACAGTCAGAACATTATAAATTATCTTTAAAATCATAAAAATACAGTGTAAGTAGAAATTGACTGACTGTAACTACAGAATAAGATCATTTAGTTGCAGACCATGTCCACAACTTTAAAAGTTTTGGGTATTATATGCATCATAAAATAAATGAATCTCCTCGGCACTAGATTAAAATTAGGGATGGGCGAACGTGCTAAAAGTCTTATTTGTTTGGTAGAATGCATAGTTCTGTGGACATTCGTTTTGGACAATCGAATGTTGATAAGAATAAAAATCCATTAAAATTCTGTAATTGAATGTTATTTCCAGTTTTCAAATAGTTTTAAGTTATTTGAATGTTCATAATTAGACTGAATATCCACATTCGAAATTTGGAATGTAACATTCAATTTAACAAATACTATTCAGAAGTTCAATAGTTCATGTGGCAGGGAATTTAGTAGATTGATAGATAATAGATACAAATATATCAATTTTAATGTTTCTATTTCAAATATTGCATAATTTGAATATTCCATTTAAAGTGAATATTAAGTTAACCCGAGTGCCTCACAACATTGTATAGACTTTCAAAAATGAGACAGTGTTTAAGTCATTAAATTATTTATATTTATTTATTTTCGCCAATTTTTACCTTTTTACCGCTCTGCCGATAAGCGCAGCTCTCCTGCACGCCATATTGTGTAATTGATTGACAGATGACGATTTATAAAATAACTAATCCTTGTTTCCTCCTGGGCTGTGACGTTTATGCAAAGGGGCTGAATGCCCCGGGGGGGGGGGGGGGGGGGGGAAACAAGAATTAGTTGTTTTATGAATCGTCATCTGTCAATCAATTATTCCTAGTTAAAACATTAACTATCATTGTAGTTACTAGAGATGTGCACCTTGGTTTGGACAAAACCAAATCCAATATTCGGCCGAAATTAATGCCCACACAAATTAAATTTAGCCAAACAGAACACCCTGTGAGCTACTGACAGTCCCCTATGAAATAGATGATTCATTAAAAATTGTAAATTAATCTTTTGGATGAAATACATTTTTCACCAGTGCACATCTCCAGTAGTTACTAACAGGAAAAACATATTGACTTATATAACATATGTACTTGCCATCTTACCATCATGTCTCCTTGTTATTTTATAGTCTTGTCTTCTTTGTGAAAAGATGTTTGAATTGGAATTACTAAAGAAGCATCAAGATAGTCTTGGATCACAGAGGGAATGGCTGCTTAATGAGCAACAGAATCTTCTCTCTGTTCTTGTACGTGAGATATACTTTTGCAAATAGATGTACTGTTTACTTATTCTTTGTAACTACATTTTGTTACTCAATGGGTCCTAAAGCAGTCCATTAGGAGAAGTGTAGAAATTGGTTTTACATAGGTTTCCTTTGCTAGGATTTTAGTTCAGTAGAAATCTAAAAACCCAGAAATTGTGTAGATTTCTAGTGGATTTGCACCATGTAAACTGCAAAAAAAATAATAATAATTAAGAAATATATATTAAGGTTGCTGGTAGCTGTACAGCTGTCTTTGAGTATCCAGGGCTTTGGGTTTTACAGTGACATAGGATGTGTACCCAGTACCATTTGAGAGTGCAGTCCATTTTAGTGTTTTGTATGTATCTAGGGTGATTAAATTAGGCCTGTACACTATTGTGTGTATCTCAGTTTGTTTCACTGAAAACATGCATTCTGTGGCTTCAGGTAGGGACCCAGGGCAGAAGAGACCCTGACATGGTTCTGGGCTTAAACAATTTGGTAAAATGCTGTAATTAACCTTTACATTTTTGCTTTGAATCTTGTTGTGTGCTTGCAAGAGAGTGCCATACTTTCTGTGTGCTGCGTTAATAATTTTGTTTTGTAATTTTTCCTATGGGCTTTGCACCCTGGATGGTAAGGGGTTAACTGCATGAGTTGCTGGGAGCTGTACAGTTGTCTGTGAGTATCCAGGGCTGTGAGGTTTACAGTAATATAGGATTTGTACCCAGTCCAGTTTGAGCGTGCAGTCTATTTCTGTGTTTTAAATATATAGGGGTTGATTTATCAAGCTGCGGTGGATAGGGGCGCATATACGCACCCTTGTCTGCCGCAGCTCGACTCTGGCCCCCGGCCTGCGCACAGTCAATCACGTGCAGGCAAGAGCTGTCATTCTCCCCGGTCGGACGAGACCAGGGATATTGAAATTCTCCACCTAAGAGGTGGTGAAAGGTTAGGGAAGCAGCGTTCTAATGACCACTGCTTGTTAAATACTGACTGCAGGTACTCTTGTGAGATCCTGCAGTTGTAGGCAGGTGAAGCCTGCCGAAGGGGTTGATATATCGACCCCTAAGTGCGAGATTATAAGTGGAGCGCAAAATATTGATTTGCACTCCACTTAGTAATACCAGCGCACGCAAATGTGCACTGGTATTACAAGTTAGGTGAAATACAAACATGACCTCACGTTCGTATTGCACTGAAGCTGCGCTAACAAGAGCTCGCTTCCATAGGCTCCAATGGGAGCCTCGTTCCCATGCCATGAGACACAGCATGAGAACTAGCACAGCAAAGGGGGTAAGTCACGCAGCGATGGGCAGCAGATTGTAAATATATATGTATATGAATATATATATATATATTTATGTGTTAATATGTGTATATACAAATATTAACACATACATTTACAATTATATAAGCATATACATAAAAAATTTACAAGGAACACACAGTTCCCATAGACCGCTATTTGACGTTTTTTTCTAACACCCTGCACCTGCCAATTTTAACCCCTCATAATTGCGTTTTGCAGGGGTTTTTTTTGTAAAAAATCTACATAAAAAAAGAAAAAAGAATATTCTTTATTTTGGGGGCAAATTGGGTTATTTTGAAAATTAACCAGACATCTGATCTCTGGTTATTTTTCTAAATTCCAATAGCAATGGCTGGTTATTAATTGCGCACCTGTAAACAGACGAATTTGCCCGATTACGGGTGCACAATAAATTAGCGCTCCACTTGTTATCTAGCCCATAGTGTGTAAATAATTCTCAGAGGTTTTTGATAAGAGCAAACATGTTTCCCTAACCTACTGTGTCTTTAATGGGTATAGCTGCACCTCCACTTATGAGATGCTCACAGGCTGAAATATAGGTCTGGGGTCAGCTGTACAAATTATTGGTTCAGAAGAGAGTTGCCTTTTGTTTCTGGTCTAGCCTTTCCATATGGGTGGGATCAGACTGATATATGGTAGACAAGTTCTCTTCTGTGAAAGACACAAGTGGCCTGAAGTATGCTGTACCCTAGGTGAGTACCATACCACACGCCTGGGCTGAGCTCTGTCCCTTGTTCAGTTATTTCTTTTTTTTGTATGCAAATAACCTATGGAGGATTTGTCTCTCTAAGGGTGATGGAAGCATCCAAATGTCAACCACTTCCAATAATGAGACCTGTACAGGCGAAACATATGTCTTGTGTTAGCTGTGCAAATCCTTTGTTTAGAAGAGACTTGCCTGGTATTTCGGGGTAGACTGTCCTTTTGGATGGTATTACACAGATATACTGCAGGAGAGTTCTCTTCTGTGAAAGGTGCAAGTAGTCACCACTCCATAGGGCAAGCGTTTGAGTGCTTCTTTTTTTATCTTCTTTTTTTTAAAAAAAAATTAATGTTAACACTTCTATAAATTATATTGACTCCATAACTGGTCCGCCTGCTCTGAGGTTGCGGACATCAATTCACCTGATCCTATATGATCGGGCTGATTGACACCCCCTGTTAGCAGCAGATTGGCCATGAATCTGCAGGGGGCGGCTGAGCGGATCATGTTGGACAGACCGATGATAAATAGGCCCCTTAGTCTACTGTGCCTGACAGGGTTATAGCTGAATCTTTACTTTTCTTGAGGGATATAATTTTCTGGTATTTCTTGACTGGGTTGACCTTATGGACTGGTATATAGAAAAGTTCTCTTTTATGAAAGGTGCAAAAGGTTTGAGGGACGCAGCACCTTGGCTGGACGTTATCCGATAGGGTACGGTATTAAGTTCTCTCCTGTTGAATTCTTCTCTTTTCTCTCTCTCTCTTTCTTTCTCTCTCTCTTTTTTTTGTTTAAAGTTAACATTTCTGCACATGCTTGGTACACTTGCTTATAAGCTTCATTATTTCCTATATAAATGTAGCTAAAATCAAACTTGTGTACTTTTCAAGTATAATCAACAGAATGTTCATTTTTTTATTAAAATCAAGTATTTGAATATTTAAAATGGTTAAAGGGACATTTAAATGTAGTGATAGCAAAAATGCTAAAATTTTTATTTTGGGCACGTTTTTCTCTGAATTTTCTGGAAGCGAAGGGGTTAAAGTGCATGCAAATCACTAAAAAAAAGTACAACTAACCAAAGAGTTAAAATGTGCAATTTAAATAAGGAGATTGGCAAATAGTGTAATAAAAACATACAATTTAAACATGAAAGCAACATTTGAAGGAACACATAAAATAATATTTTTTTTTATTTTTTTATTAGCAAAACATTAGTAAAGAAATGACTGATGAAGAAGAGCAGTTCATGAAAGAAGTTATTGATTTTAACACTAGCTACGGCCTGACGAGTAATAGAGAAATGCTGATTAAAGAACAGGTTAGAATGGAAATGGAGCAACTAGAGAATGAGGAGGGGGCACTGAGGAAAGGTATGTTACAGCTCTTGTGCAGTCAAACAAAAAGTACATCTTCTACTGGTTTAGGTATTTCTGACTTAGGTTTAGAGTAAATGCAACTTGGATCAATTCTATTCAGATAGAGCAAGTAATTTGAAAGACATTTCCAATATTCTTCTATTATCTAATTTGCTGTGTTCTCTTGGTATAATTTGCTGAAAAGCATACTTAGGAAGGCTCAGGGGCAGCAATGCACTGCTGGGATCCAGCTGCTGACTGGTTTCTCCGCATATATGCCTCTTTTTATTGGTTCACCAGATGTGTTCAGCTAGCTCCCAGTAGTGCAATACTGCTCATTCAACAAAGAATACCAAGAGAAAACAAAGCAAATTTGATAATGGAAATACATTGGAAAGTTGTTGAAAATTGTATGCTCTATCTGAATCGTGAAAGAAAAAAAATTGGATTTCATGTACCTTAAAAAACAAACCACCTTTAATCAATCTCTTAGATATACTTTATGTAGCAATCTCAAAACCAAGGGGTCTATTTATTATTGTGCGGATGGACATGATACGATGTAGCATACGTTATCGGCATTTATCATTGCAGCAGAAGTTCTTGTGATATCAAAAACATAAGGGGAATCTTATTCTAGAGAAACAGGGAACAATCCAAGTCTCTATTTAAGCTTTTAGGGTAAAGCGTAGCTAACTTAAAAATCCAGAAGACCTTACGCCTCTTCAATAACTGCTCTCTATCACCCCCTCTCCTTGGTCTTTCTACCCGCTCTATGACTTGAAACCTGAGTTAAGATATCTGGTGACCTGTTTTCATAAAGTAGTTAGAGATAGGGGCATCCTCATCCCCCTTTCTAATATTGGACTTATGTTGATTCAGGCTTTCTCTTGCTTTCCTAGTCAATTCTCCAACATACACCAAACCACATGGACATTTAATCAAGTAGATAATAAAATCTGAGTTACAAGTATAATAGTCCCTGATATCAAACTTGGTACCTGTGTGTGGATGAACAAATTGTTGTCCTTTAATCATATTACTACAACTAAAGCACCCAAGGCAGGGATAACACCCTTTGTTTTTAATTGTAATATAACCCATTCTAGTTGTTTTTCCACTACCAACATCACCTCTAATAAGGGAATCCCTTAAAGAGGGTGCCCTCCTATATGCCGGCATGGGCACATCTCTAAACCCTGATATAGATGGGTTAAATTCAGTCAAGATATGCCAGTGTTTTTTAATGATATTCATAATGTGCCTATTTTGGGTTGGATCCGAAACAATCCTTTTAACCCTCAAGGGCTGACTATATGGTAGAGAGTTCAAAAGGAAAGAAGGATGTGAACTGTCATATCTAACTAAATAATTTTGATCAATTGTTTTCTTGTAAATGACTGCTTGCAACATATTACCTTTTTTGTAGACAGTTGTATCCAAAAAAAAATCAATATGTGACTCTGTAGACAGTTGTATCCAAAAAATAAGTCTGTGACTCTGTAGACAGTTGTATCCAAAAAATCAATCTGTGACTCTGTAGACAGTTGTATCCAAAAAATCAATCTGTGAGAAGAATATAGTAAAAGTACATGCCCTAGAGAGGGCTGAATTTTTGAAAATACCTAGTACTACTGGTTAGAATCAAAAGAATAGGGATCACTTGGTTTTTGTAAGTCAATTCTACAAACAAAGTAGGCACATTATAAATGTCATTAAAAAACATTGGCATATCTTGAGTGAATGTATTATGTAACCCATCTATATCAGAGTTTAGAGATGTGTCCATGCTGGCATATAGAAGGGCACCCTCTTTGAGGGATTCTCTTATTAGAACTGATGTTGGTAGTTTAAAAACAACTAGAATGTGTTATATTACAAGTAAAAACAAAGGGTGTTATCCCTGCCTTGAGTGCTTTAGTTGTAGTAATAAAGGACAACAATTTGTTCATCCACACACAGGTACCAAGTAATATCAATGTTTCTCCAGCAGGTGGAAGTGATGTCTTTGCAATGTTATTATTCACCTGTGAGTATTTCTACCTGTATGGTATAAAGGAGTGTGCTAAACACTTGATTTTGATGTTCACATGATTAAGGGCTGAGTCACGAAACATTATGTTCTTTTTTTCTCTTGCTCTATTGCTGGTGCTGTTGCTGCCTTGTTTTACTATAAAAATATCCATGGACAAGCCCCCACTTCTGTCTGATGGAATTTTAATACATTTTTCATATTCCTTAAAATATTAACAATCTATATGGGCATGATAACCATAAAGATTATGATAAAAAAAAGAGAGTGGCATTACATATTTTTAATTTTTAGTGATAATTTTAAATGGTTGGACAGAGCCCATGCTGCCTATATGAATGAGCCAATGTTATATTAACCTTAGCCTACCCTTACCCTATTGCTGACTTTAATCATTCAGAAGACCCCTATCAATTTAAACCCATCCAAAATACACCATAAATAATCTAATCATTAATCATAATTCAGACAGTGGCATCTATTTATCAAGCCATCAACTTACTTGCATTCGACGGCACCAATACGCTCGCCTAACATCGCTGCTGCGGACCTGAATACATTCTCCAAAATTATCAAAAAAGCTGTCAAAAATCTGCGAACCAAGTACGGGGCGATGAGCAGCGGACTGTTGTTAACTAACAGTCATCGATCTCGCTGCTCTTTGCCTTTTTCCCAGCTTTATTGGTACCCTGTCACTAAACACCCACACTATACTATACTGTTTACCCCCTATACCGCCGCTCCTGGAGCCCACCGCAACTCTAATAAATGTATTAACCCCTAAACCGCCACTCACGGACCCCGCCGCAACTAAATGAAGAGTTTAACCCCTAAACCGCCGCTCCTGGAGCCCACCGTCACCTACATTATACTTATTAACCCCTAATCTGCTGCCCCCTACACCGCCGCCACCTACATTATACTTATTAACCCCTAATCTGCCGCCCCCTACACCGCCGCCACCTATTTTATATTTATTAACCCCTAATCTGCCCCCCTACACCTCCGCCACCTACATTATATTTATTAACCCCTAATCTGCTCCCCTACACCGCCGCCACCTACATTATACTTATTAAACCCCTAATCTGCAGCCCCAACACCGCCGCCACCTGCATAAAGTTATTAACCCTTAATCTGCCCCCCTACACCGCCACCACCTACATTATACTTATTAACCCTTAATCTGCCACCCCCTACACCACCGCCACTATATTAAATTTATTAACCCCTAAACCTAAATACAATTAAATACAATTAAATAAAATTATCTAAAGTACAAACCCCCCCCCACTAAATTACAGAAAATAATAAAGAAATTACAAGATTTTTAAACTAATTAACCTAATCTAATCCCCCTAACAAAATAAGAAAGCCCCCCCAAAATTAAAAAAGCCCTACCCTACACTAAATTACAAATAGCCCTTAAAAGGGCCTTTTGCGGGGCATTGCCCCAAAGTAATCAGCTCTTTTACCTGTAAAAAAAAATTACAAACCCCCCCAACATTAAAACCCACCACCCACACAACCAACCCTACTCTAAAACCCACCCAATACCCCCTTAAAAAAAAAAATAACACTAACCTCTTGAAGATCACCTTACCGTGAGAAGTCTTCACCCAACCGGGCCGAAGTCCTCAACGAATCCGGCAGGAGTGGTCCTCCAGACTGGCAGAAGTCTTCATCCAGACGGCATCTTCTATCTTCATCCATCCGGCGCAGAGCGGGTCCATCTTCTGATGACGTCTTCTTGTTGAATGAAGGTACCTTTAAGTGACGTCATCCAAGATGGCATCCCTTCAATTCTGATTGGCTGATAGAATTCTATCAGCCATTCGGAATTAAGGTAGAAAAAACCCTATTGGCTGATGCAATCAGCCAATAGGATTGAGCTTGCATTCTATTGGCTGATTGGAATATTGTAATTTTAATATGGGGTGATAGGTTTAGTGGTTAATAGTTGAATTTATTACTGGCAATGTGGGGGGCTGGCAGTTTAGTGGTTAATAGGTTGATTATAGTGGCGGGGATGTGGGCGGGTGGCAGATTAGGGGTTAATAGGTTTATTAAGTAGTGGAGATGTGGGGGCTAGCGGTTTAGGGGTTAATAGCTTTATTATAGTGGCGGGGATGTGGGTAAGCGGCAGATTAGGGGTTAATAGGTTTAATATAGTGTTTGCGATGTGGGAGGGCCTTGGTTTAAGGGTTAATAGGTAGTTTATGGGTTTTAGTGTACTTTGTAACAGTTTAGTTATAAGTTTTGTGAAACATTTTTGTTACACAAAATCCATAACTACTGCTCTCAGATGGAGGAATGGATCGTGTGGGTATAGGCTGTAACACAAGCATTTTAGCCTCACCTCACAACCTGTAATACTGGCGCTATGGCAATCTCACGCAAAAAAGTCATTTTTTTCAGTGCGGGATTGGCGTTGCATTACAGGCTGCAATGCTGGCGGTATAGCTATACCAACACGTAATGACTGCGTTACTGTTTTTACGCTGAAATGGCCATTTTTTCAGGGTTAAAATTGTAACGCACAACTTGTAATCTGGCTGTTTGTTTTCTGTCCTTAAGCCAGCATTCTACCCAGTTCACAATTTTTGAGTCTAGACCAAGAAGATACAGTTTCTGAATTAGTTTGTTGTGTGGTAGGGTCTCAAATGCTTTGCTAAAATCTAGATATGCTACATCAACTGCTCCACCCTGGTCTAATACTTTTGTTACACAATTAAAGAAGTCAATTAGATTAGTCTGCTTGTCATTTAACACAAGCAATCACATCCCTGAATTCTGTTTTTAGCCAGAAATGTATCTAAGCCATTTTGAAATTTATCTAAGATATAGACATTCTCTACCTCCTTAGTCAAGGAGTTCAACAATTTAATTGCTCTATCAGTGAAAAAATAAGATGAAGTCTGACCAGAAAGAAGACATAGAAAGACCAAGAGTAGAGCAAAAAGCAGACAATTGACAGTACATTAAGCATCTATTTGCTGCATTTAAAAGTTAAGAAGCTTAAAAAGGGACAAATAAGTTTGTATAAAAGTTACTAGTAGGAATGGTTCTGAACAGTTACATATGCTTATTAGTGCACTCAAAAGAGATTTGAAACTAATGACATAAGGAATATATGTGAGCCAAGGCAGTTGGCATTGCCAGCAGTGCTAATAAATAAGGGGAATATGTACGGTATTGCTTCTATGACTATATCCAGGAAGTGGCTAACTCTGCCTAACTCTGGCTTCACTATAACAACAGAACTGTTAAAAAATGACACAAATTAAAGGGACAGTATACACTCATTTTCATATAACTGCATGTAATAGACACTACTATAAAGAATAATATGCACAGATACTGATATAAAAATCCAGTATAAAACTGTTTAAAAACTTACTTAGAAGCTGTCACTTTGGCTCTGTTGAAAAGGTAGTTGGAAAGCCCACTGCAAGTGGTAAATAAGACACTCCCCCCCTCCCCCTTCTTTTGCATATGAAAAGACCCTTTACACAAACAGGAGCAAGCTGGAGTAGGTAGTTGAGCGTATTCACATAAAACTTTGGGGCTTGGTTAGGAGTCTGAAAATCAGAGCAATGTTATTTAAAAATAAGCAAAACTATACATTAATTTAAAAAAAAAACTTTATGGGCTATAGAAATAGATTATCTACAAAACATTTATGCAAAGAAAAAATGAGTGTATAATGTCCCTTTAAGTGGTGAAGGAAGAAGACACAATGGAAGTCCCTTTTATTTAATCCTTCTGTCATGTCAACATGCCTCACAAGCAAGTAATACCAATGTTTCAGAAGGATCAGTTTGTTTTAAAGGAGAGGTTTTAAATAAGGATGGCAAATTCAGAAAAGCATTTATTACACGCATAACCGCATTTTTTCAAACTGTTTCTTGCAACGGAATGCCATGGTCAATGAGAGCTTGTTAAATTCAAGAGAATACTACCATGATATTGCTGTCAATATCAGTATTTATCTGTTGTCAAGTCATGCGCCTGCATAAGAGTATATCCCACAATAGTTGTGTGGGTAGCAGTGGCGTATTTATGTTTTGTGCTGCCCTAGGCACTCAAAATTCTGCTGCCCCCCCCCCCCCCTCAAAGGTTTTAGGCCTTTTTCCCACTTAATATTTTTTGGGGTCATTGAGTAAAATGTTTTTGTTTTGTTTGTTTTTTATTAACAATTAAAAAGAAAATGGGCTAGTAAAACACTTGCATACAGGCGGGTTGAACTGCATGCATCTCATACCATTTTCTCCCTGAGAGAAGGTGAGAGAAAAGAAGGGGAGTGGAAAGGAAAGCAGGAAGGGAGGGAGAGAGAGAGAGAGGGAGAAGAGAAAAGTGATTAGGGAAGAAAGTAGTGAAAGAAGGTAGCAAGGGAGGGAGTTGAGAGAAAGAAGGGAGGGAGGGAAAGAAGGGAGTAAGGGAGGGAGTTGAGGGAAAGAAGGGAGGGAGGGAAAGAAGGGAGGAAGTTAAGGGAGGAAGGGAGGGAGAAAGTGAAAGAAGGGAGAGAGGAAGGGAGGAAAGGAAGAATACACTTTGAAAAAATCACTGTCCTTTACATGCAACAACATACATTAATAACCATTATTAATGAATCACATGAATGCAGAGAAAGCTAGCAATTAGTAGCTAACATACATTAGTGCTGATAGTTTATGATTAGACATCACATGAATGCAGAGAAAGCTAGCTATTAGTAGCTAACATACGTTAGCGCTGAGAGTTTATGATTAGACATCACATGAATGCAGATAAAGCTAGCTATTAGTAGCTAACATACATTAGTGCTGATAGTTTATGATTAGACATCACATGAATGCAGAGAAAGCTAGCAATTAGTAGCTAACATACATTAGTGCTGATAGTTTATGATTAGACATCACATGAATGCAGAGAAAGCTAGCTATTAGTAGCTAACATACGTTAGCGCTGAGAGTTTATGATTAGACATCACATGAATGCCGAGAAAGCTAGCTATTAGTAGCTAACATACATTAGCGCTGAGAGTTTATGATTAGACATCACATGAATGCAAAGAAAGCTAGCTATTAGTAGCTAACATACATTAGCACTGAGAGTTTATGATTAGACATCACATGAATGCAGAGACAGCTAGCTATTAGTTGCTAACATAAATTAGCACTGAGAGTTTATGATTAGACATCACATGAATGCAAAGAAAGCTAACATACATTAGCACTGAGAGTTTATGACTAGAAATCACATGAATGCAAAAAAAGCTAGCTATTAGTAGCTAACATACATTAGCACTGAGAGTTTATGATTAGACATCACATGAATGCAAAGAAAGCTAGCTATTAGTAGCTAACATACATTAGCGCTGAGAGTTTATGATTAGACATCACATGAATGCAGATAAAGCTAGCTATTAGTAGCTAACATACATTAGCGCTGAGAGTTTATGATTAGACATCACATAAATGCAAAGAAAGCTAGCTATTAGTAGCTAACATACATTAGCACTGAGAGTTTATGATTAGACATCACATGAATGCAAATAAAGCTAGCTATTAGTAGAGCTAACATACATTAGCGGTGAGAGTTTATGATTAGACATCACATGAATGCAGATAAAGCTAGCTATTAGTAGCTAACATACATTAGCGCTGAAAGTTTATGATTAGACATCACAAAAATGCAGATAAAGCTAGCTGAAGGGAGGAAAGGAAGAATACACTTTGAAAAAATCACTGTCCTTTACATGCAACAACATACATTAATAACCATTATTCAAGTAATGAAACATTTTAAGTGTCCATTTCCTATTTACTCCATGGGACCATGGGTTCATGAATGCAGAGAAAGCTAGTTATTAGTAGCAAACATACATTAGTGCTGAGAGTTTATGTTTATACATCACATGAATGCAGAGAAAGCTAGCAATTAGTAGCTAACATACATTAGCGCTGAGAGTTTATGATTAGCCATCACATGAATGCAGAGAAGGCTAGCTATTAGTAGCTAACATACATTAGCGCTGAGAGTTTATGATTAGACATCACATGAATGCAGAGAAAGCTAGCTATTAGTAGCTAACATACATTAGCGCTGAGAGTTTATGATTAGCCATCACATGAATGCAGAGAAAGCTAGCTATTAGTAGCTAACATACATTAGCGCTGAGAGTTTATGATTAGACATCACATGAATGCAGAAAAAGCTAGCTATTAGTAGCTAACATACATTAGCGCTGAGAGTTTATGATTAGAAATCACATGAATGCAGAGAAAGCTAACTATTAGTAGCTAACATACATTAGCACTGAGAGTTTATGTTTATACATCACATGAATGCAGATAAAGCTAGCTATTAGTAACTAACATACATTAGCACTGAGAGTTTATGATTAGACATCACATGAATGCAGAGACAGCTAGCTATTAGTAGCTAACATACATTAGCGCTGAGAGTTTATGATTAGACATCACATGAATGCAGAGAAAGCTAGCTATTAGTAGCTAACATACATTAGCACTGAGAGTTTATGATTAAACATCACATGAATGCAGAGAAAGCTAGCTATTAGTAGCTAACATACATTAGCACTGAGAGTTTATGATTAGACATCACATGAATGCAGAGACAGCTAGCTATTAGTAGCTAACATACATTAGCACAGAGAGTTTATGATTAGACATCACATGAATTCAAAGAAAGCTAGCTATTAGTGGCTAACATACATTAGCACTGAGAGTTTATGATTAGACATCACATAAATGCAAAGAAAGCTAGCTATTAGTAGCTAACATACATTAGCACTGAGAGTTTATGATTAGACATCACATGAATGCAGATAAAGCTATCTATTAGTAGCTAACATACATTAGCGCTGAGAGTTTATGATTAGACATCACATGAATGCAAAGGAAGCTAGCTATTAGTAGCTAACATACATTAGCGCTGAGAGTTTATGATTAGACAATACATCACATGAATGCAAAGAAAGCTAGCTATTAGTAGCTAACATACATTAGCACTGAGAGTTTATGATTAGACATCGCATGAATGCAAAGAAAGCTAGCTATTAGTAGAGCTAACATACATTAGCACTGAGAGTTTATGATTAGACATCACATGAATGCAGATAAAGCTAGCTATTAGTAGCTAACATACATTAGCACTGAGAGTTTATGATTAGACATCACATGAATCCAGAGAAAGCTAGCTATTAGTAGCTAACATACATTAGCGCTGAGAGTTTATGATTAGACCTCACATGAATGCAAAGAAAGCTAGCTATTAGTAGCTAACATACATTAGCACTGAGAGTTTATGATTAGACATCACATGAATGCAGAGAGAGCCAGCTATTAGTAGCTAACATACATTAGCACTGAGAGTTTATGATTAGACATCACAAGCTGATCTAAGCAGTGCACAGACGCATCCAGTCTGTTAGCTGCTAAGACCTGCAATAAGCACTGCGCTTGCAGACCAACCACAGCTGATAAGGGGAGGCAGCATATCAGCACAAGGTCTTCTCCTCCAGCCTCACCTTAGAAGCATTTTCCCGGCACTGAGAGTTTATGATTAGACATCACATGAATGCAGAGAAAGCTAGCTATTAGTAGCTAACATACATTAGCACTGAGAGTTTATGATTAGACATCACATGAATGCAGAGAGAGCTAGCTATTAGTAGCTAACATACATTAGCACTGAGAGTTTATGATTAGACATCACATGAATGCAGAGACAGCTATTAGTAGCTATCATACATTAGCACTGAGAGTTTATGATTAGACATCACAAGCCGATCTAAGCAGTGCACAGACGCATCCAGTCTGTTAGCTGCTAAGACCTGCAATAAGCACTGCGCTCGCAGACCAACCACAGCTGATAAGGGGAGGCAGCATATCAGCACAAGGTCTTCTCCTCCAGCCTCACCTTAGAAGCATTTTCCCGGTCAAGTTTCTCACCAAGAACTCTTCCACTGCAAAAATGCCGGCGGCTCTAAATGAAGCAATGGTTTAAAGGAGCACTGCCTGTAAAGAGGGACCTTAATCAGCACATGTGCCTTGTCTTCTCTGTAAAAGCCTGCACTTTATAGCTCACTGTACTGTAGTCAGATGTAGTTGCACAAATCTGACCTGGCTCCAAAGGAAATTGCAGTTTATAAGCAAATACCCCGTCTTTCTACTACATTTCTATTATGATACAATGGGGTCCATTCCATTTGTTTTCTGTTTTTACAGGCTAAAATATTGTTTTCTGTCTTGGGTCTTTAAAAACTGTATTTCAGTTGATTCCAAACTCTACTGTTTGAATGTGTTTGGCCAACAATTAAAAGCAATGAAACATTGCATTTGTTAAAAGTACATGAAACACATAAACAACTTAAAAAACAACAACATTTTTATTATCAATTTTGCTTCATTCTCCTAGCACCATTTTTTAAAGGAGCAGGAATGCACTACTGGGAGCTAGCTACATTTGCAAGTCAATAACAAGAGGCATATATGTGCAACCACCAATCAGCAGCTAGCTCTCAACTCCTAAGCCTACCAAGGTATGATTTTCATTGAAAGACAAAGAGAACTAAGTAGATTAGATAATAGAAGTAAATTGGAAAGTTGTTTAAAATTGTATGTCCTATTTGAATCATTGAGCACATATTTTGGCTTTATGTCCCTTTAAATATGCATAACAGCATACACAACATGTTTCTTTTCTGATTTTCAGATACTTACATGGAACATAGAGCATGAGCTGTCAATGGAAAGATAAACATTGTTAAAGATGTATGCATAAGGAAAGCAAATTTAGCTGTGTTTTTTGAGGTGAAATGGTAATAGGATAGCTGAGCTCAAAAGATATCTCTGGAAATGTTATTACATTTCTGAGATACCTAAGATTGCTGTGAAATGTTAAAATGTGATACAAATCTGAGCCATAGAGGCCCATTTATCAAGCTCCGAATGGAGCTTGAGGGCCCGTGTTTCTGGCGAGTCTTCAGACTCACCAGAAACAGCAGTTTGTTGCCCTTCCATTTGGTTTGGTGACAGCCCCAAGAGTCTTTACAAAGGTTCTGTGAGCTCTTCTCGCAGTAGCAAGAGCCAGAGGGATTGCTGAGGCACCTTATCTGGACAATATCCTGGTCCAGGCTCCGTCCTACAGTCTTGTGGAGGGTCACTCAAGAGCTCTTCTCCTTCGTTCCTGAAGGAAAGAGTTCATTGGTCCCCAACAACAGGGTGGAATTCCTGGGTATGATAATAGATTCTTGACAGATCAGAGACGTTGCAAGCTTGCGTCCAACTGTCTTGCTCTTCGGACATCCTCCAGGACATCTGTGGCAAGGTGTATGGAGGTGATCAAGCTCATGGTATCCAGAATAGATGTAATTCCATAAATTATGCTTACCTGATAATTTAATTTCCATCTGTGGGAGGAGAATCCACTGCCCCCGCCTGTGACTCCTGTGGGCAGACCTAAATTTAATCTTGTTCTTCTGTGGCACCATTTATACCCTGATATTTCTCCTACTGTTCCTTGTTCCCTGGGGGGTGAGGGGAGAGGGGGAGGTATTTAAACCTTTGACTGGGGTGTCTTTGCCTCCTCCTGGTGGCAAGGTTCTTAATTCCCACAAGTAATGAATGAAGCAGTGGACTCTCCTCCCACAAATGGAAATTAAATTATCAGGTAAGAATAATTTATGTTTTTTAATTCAATGTTATACTGTGTATTTAATGTAAATATTTCACATTCCAATGTTCTATGTATTTATAACTATATATTCCTATATCTGTATATATCTATTCCTTTATACAGTATAATTATATATATATATATATATATATATATATATATATATATATATATATATATATATATATATATTGTACAAAAATACCATCAGATATATGTAGAAATTTGTATTTATCTATAAATAGGACATATTCTGCTATGTGAAGTCGGGTTAGTGCACTTGAGAATATGCAATTGGTTTCGGGTTTTCCCCCCACTTTTTTGATCCATTGACTTCTATGGGGCTAATACGGTAACGCACGTGCAATATTTGAAGTTTGGCTTTTTAAGTGTGTTAGGTTAGCGCACAAGCGAAAATGTTTTACTTTTAACTTGTAATACAAGCGCTACCCGATGTGTGCAAAAAGCTTAAAGGACCAGTCAACAGTATATTTGCATAATCAACAAATCCAAGATAACAAGACAATGCAATAGCATATAGGGGCATATTTTTTATCAAAGCGTCAACTGAAAATACGCTGGAATTCCACATTGTAATTGTCGCAAGATTGATGCACCGTAGTTATCAAAGCATCAAGATCGGCAAATGTTGAAATTTTAGACGTAAAATACGATCCCGCGATCTCAATCCAACACAGATCGATGTGAGTTGAAAATAGTGGAATTCGAGCTAAATCGTGTTCATTCACCCACCTAATCGACACTATTTGAAGCTTTCACAAAGTTATCAAAAGATCTACAGTTACGCTTGAGTATTTTCTGACTCAGCGTACCTAGTTTTCAATAAGCCACCCTCGATGGTAGGAAAATTAAGGTAGGAATTAAAGTAGGAAAAATCCTATTGGCTGATCCAATCAGCCAATAGGATAGAAGTTCAATCCTATTGGCTGATCCAATCAGCCAATAGGATTGAGCTTGCATTCTATTGGCTGTTCCAATCAGCCAATAGAATGCAAGCTCAATCCTATTGGCTGATTGGATCAGCCAATAGGATTTATCCTACCTTAATTCCGATTGGCTGATAGAATCCTATCAGCCAATCGGAATTAAAGGGACACCATCTTGGATGACGTCATTTAAAGGAACCTTCATTCTTCGTTAGGACATTGATGGAAGAGGATGCTCCACGTCGGATGGATTGAAGATGGACCCGCTCCGCTCCGAATGGATGAAGATAGAAGATGCCACCTGGATGAAGACTTCTGCCGGTCTGTATGTCCTCTTCTGCCCAGATCGAATGAAGACTTCTGCCACTCTGGAGGTCCACTTGTGCCCGCTGGGTGAAGACGGCTCAAGGTAGGGTGATCTTCAGGGGGTTAGTGTTAGTTTTTTTTTAAGGGGGGTTTGGGTGGGTTTTAGAGTAGGGTTGGGTGTGTGGGTGGTGGGTTTTAAAGTTGGGGGTGGTTGTATTTCTTTTTTTATAGGTAAAAGAGCTGATTACTTTGGGGCAGTGCCCCGCAAAAGGCCCTTTTAAGGGCTATTTGTAATTTAGTATAGGGTAGGGAATTTTATTATTTTGGGGGGCTTTTTTATTTTATTAGGGGGCTTAGAGAAGGTGTAATTAGTTTAAAATTCTTCTAATTTTTTTTTCTGTAATTTAGTGTGGTTTTTTTGTACTTTAGATAATTTTATTTAATTGTAGTTAGTTTTATTTAATTGTAGTTAATTTATGTAATTATTTTAATGATATTGTAGTGTTAGTTGTAATTGTAACTTAGGTTAGGTTTTATTTTACAGGTAATTTTGTCTTTATTTTAGCTAGTTAGTTAATAGTTAATAACTATTTAATAACTATTGTACCTAGTTAAAATAAATACAAAGTTGCCTGTAAAATAAAAATAAATCCTAAAATAGCTACAATGTAATTATTAATTATATTGTAGCTATCTTAGGGTTTATTTTATAGGTAAGTATTTAGTTTTAAATAGGAATAATTTAGTTAATAATAGTAATATTTATTTAGATTAATTAAAATTATATTTAAGTTAGGGGGTGTTAGGGTTAGACTTAGGTTTAGGGGTTAATAACTTTATTATAGTGGCGGCGGGGTAGGGGGGGCAGGATAGGGGTTAATATATATAATGTAGGTGGCGGCGGGCTCCAGGAGCGGCGGTTTAGGGGTTAAACATTTTATTTAGTTGTGGCGGGCTCCGGGTGCAGTGGTTTAGGGGTTAAACAATTTATTTAGTTGCGGCGGGGTCCGGGATCGGCAGGATAGGGGTTAATAACTTTATGTAGGTGGCGGCGGGGCCCAGGAGCGGCAGGATAGGGGTTAATAACTTTATGTAGGTGGCGGCGGGGTCCGGGAGCGGCGGTTTAGTGGTTAATATATTTATTATAGTTGCGGCGGGGTCCAGGAGTGGCGGTTTAGAGGTTAATAAGTTTATTTAGTTGCGGGGGGCTCCGGGAGCGGCGGTTTAGGGGGTAAAACTATATAGTATAGTGTGAGTGCTTAGTGACAGGGTAGCAAGAAAGCTGCGAATAACTGTTAGTTAACAACAGTCCGCTGCTCATCGCACCATACTTGGTGCGCGGCTTTTTGACAGCTTTCTTGATAAATTTGGCGAACATATTCAGGTCCGCGGCGGCAATGTTAGGCTATCTAAGGCGAGCATATTGGGGCCGTCGAATGCAGGTAAGTAGACAGCTTGATAAATAGAGGCCATAGTGGTATAAATAAACACAGAGATATGACAGACAACATTGTTTAGAACAAAAAAGAAACTTAGGCTGTATATATGTTTGCAAAAGATTTCTGACATAACACACACACACACATATATACAGTATATATATATATATATATATATATATATATATATATATATATATATATACTATATATATATATATATATATATATATATATATATGTATGTGCAAGGATATATGTAAAAATTCTAGCATTAATAATAATTTAGAAAATAAATAAAAAATATGACTCTTAGAAATACAAGTACACATTAATTTATGTGAAAGTATCATATAACAGATTTTTGTTGTATAACAAATAAATATAAAAATAACTTTCTATGAGATATTGTTTGTTGAGGTATAAATCAATCTATTTCTTGGACATTAACAGATGAAAAATAAAAGATTAGCTTTGGAGAAATGTGCTTGTTCATGGACAGTAATGAAATGGTAAAGTTGGGAAAAACCTGAATAACCACCAGTCCGATGCTCTTCACACCATACTTGACACGCATGTTTTTGACGGCTTTTTTGATAAATAAGGAGATCGTATTCACATCGCAGTCTGGCGATCGTATTGACGCTGGCCAATGCAACATAGTTGACCCTTTGATAAATAGGCCCCTTAGTTTGGACTTCATATGAGTAGTACATTTTTTTCTGACAATTTTAAGTTATGTCTATTTCCGCTCCCCCTGTACCATGTGACAGCCATCAGCCAATCACAAATGCATACACGTACCATGTGACAGCCATCAGCCAAGCACAAATGCATACAAGTTTTATTCTGTGAATTCTTGCTCATGCTCAGTAGGAGCTGGTGACTCAAAAAGTTTAACTATAAAAAGACTGTGCACGTTTTGTTAATGGAAGTAAATTGGAAAGTTGTTTAAAATTGCTGCTCTATCTGAATAATGAAAGTTTAATTTTGACTTGAGTGTTCCTTTAATTCTAGCGGAGTTAGCATGCAAGCGGGAGCGTTAATAAACGCTACACTTGTAATCTGGCCCATTGTGTGCAGTTAACATTTTCCTTATCATTCCTTGCATATTAAACATGACCAAACAATCTGTTATGGGTCTGATTTTTTTTTTATTCTGTCTTTATTTATCTTTATGCTTTATTCTGTATATCAGTATCATGTGCTGAATTCTATACACAGAGGGGCCAAATTATCAAATGGTGGGCGGACATGATTTGATTTAGCGAATCATGTCCGCCCGACATCATTAAATTTAAGACATCTTAAATCCTTTAAGAGATCCCTCTATACATATCTCAAAACAGAATGCTCCTGTCATGGATAAATATTTCATACCTGCTCTATGTTAAATGTTTGCATATAATGTGTATTTTTATTATTGTTTTTGTATTTTATTGTACCCTATTGTATCAATGCAATGTTTTGTGATCCCAGGACATACTTGAAAACGAGAGAAATCTCAATGTATCCTTCCTGGTAAAATATTTTATAAATAAAATAAAATAAAATAAAATAAATGCCGACACCATACGCTGTCGGCATTTAACATTGCACAAACATTTCTGGTGTAATGCTTGTGCAATTCCGTCCCTTGCACATTTGCGGCCAATCGGCTGCTAGCAGGGGGTGTCAATCATTGGTATCTGAGGTTACGACCACTGCTTCTTAATTTATGTTTCCGGCAAGCCGGAAACATCAGTCGGAGCAAGCAGCATCGGCTGCTTGATTAATCTCCCCCAGAGACTGGGAAGTTGTACATAGGGGCATATTTAGATTGTGCGAGCAGACATGATTCGATATAGCGGATCATGTCCTCTGCACATTGATAAATGCCGACAGCATACGTTGTTGGTATTTATCATTGCACCAGCAGTTCTTGTGAACTGCTGGTGCAATGCCCCCCCTGCAGATTTGCAGCCAATTGGCCGCTAGCAGGGGTGTCAATCAACACGATCGTACTCGTTCGGGTTGATTTCTGGCAATTTCTGTCCGTGGCCTCAAAATAGGTGGACAGGTTATGGAGCAGCAGTCTTTAGACCGCTGCTTCATAACTTCTGTTTCTGGCGAGCCTGAAGGCTCGCCAGAAACACAAAGTATCAAGTTCCATACGGAGCTTGATAAATATGCCCCATAGTGAGGTCTTTTTGTGCACTTGTATTGTTTTGTAAAGATTTTTAATTTTTTAATTTTGGAATCTCCTTATTTTCCTTTTTACTTTGTATAGAATTTCTTTAATATTTTCAGCACTTGAAGGAGGTATTTTTCCCGGGGGATAATAAAGGATTTTCTGAAGATACATACTGTACTTTCAATCAGCAACTCTCCTCTGTTAGAATCAGTCTAGCAGTAGTTGTGGACAACTCTCCTCTGTTAGAATCAGTCTAGCAGTAGTTGTGGACAACTCTCCTCTGTTAGAATAAGTCTAGCAGTAGTTGTGGACAACTCTCCTCTGTTAGAATCAGTCTAGCAGTAGTTGTGGACAACTATCCTCTGTTAGAATCAGTCTAGCAGTAGTTGTGGACAACTCTCCTCTGTTAGAATCAGTCTAGCAGTAGTTGTGGACAACTCTCCTCTGTTAGAATCAGTCTAGCAGTAGTTGTGGACAACTCTCCTCTGTTAGAATCAGTCTAGCAGTAGTTGTGGACAACTCTCCTCTGTTAGAATCAGTCTAGCAGTAGTTGTGGACAACTCTCCTCTGTTAGAATCAGTCTAGCAGTAGTTGTGGTGGACAACTCTCCTCTGTTAGAATCAGTCTAGCAGTAATTGTGGTGGACAACTCTCCTCTGTTAGAATCAGTCTAGCAGTAGTTGTGGTGGACAACTCTCCTCTGTTAGAATCAGTCTAGCAGTAGTTGTGGTGGACAACTCTCCTCTGTTAGAATCAGTCTAGCAGTAGTTGTGGTGGACAACTCTCCTCTGTTAGAATCAGTCTAGCAGTAGTTGTGGTGGACAACTCTCCTCTGTTAGAATCAGTCTAGCAGTAGTTGTGGACAACTCTCCTCTGTTAGAATCAGTCTAGCAGTAGTTGTGGTGGACAACTCTCCTCTTTTAGAATCAGTCTAGCAGTAGTTGTGGTGGTGGACAGCTCTCCTCTGTTAGAATCAGTCTAGCAGTAGTTGTGGACAACTCTCCTCTGTTACAATCAGTCTAGCAGTAGTTGTGGTGGACAACTCTCCTCTGTTAGAATCAGTCTAGCAGTAGTTGTGGTGGACAACTCTCCTCTGTTAGAATCAGTCTAGCAGTAGTTGTGGACAACTATCCTCTGTTAGAATCAGTCTAGCAGTAGTTGTGGACAACTCTCCTCTGTTAGAATCAGTCTAGCAGTAGTTGTGGACAACTCTCCTCTGTTAGAATCAGTCTAGCAGTAGTTGTGGAAGTTAATCACTTTTGGGTTTCATGGGCAAATGGTGTTTCAGTTGTTCAGTTGTATTTTTCTCTCACAATGTGGGGTTTATTTTATTTAAACAATAAAAGGAAAAAATATTTTATTTTTCTCTTCAGAAATGAAATCTTTGAAACATAAAAATTACCAGCTAAACACACTGCAACTACAGAAGAATTCACTTAAGAATGAGCTAGAGGAGTTACAGCTCTCTTTAAAAGGTACTACAACTTGTTTTTGCTTCACTATGGAAGATTTGCTACTTTATGACAGTCAACACCAAAAATCTTATTGTTTAAAAAAAATAGATAATCCCCTTATTACCCATAACTGTGTTTTATTAAAACACTTTTTACCTCTGTGATTACCTTGTATCTAAGCCTCTGCAGACAGACCCTTATCTCAGTTCTTTTGACAGACATGCATATTAGCCAATCACTGCTGACTTATAAATAACTCCACAGGAGTGAGCTCAATCTATATGGCAGACATGAACTAACACCCTCTAGCTTTGAAAGAGGAGGTCTTCAAGGGCTTATAAATAAGCATATGAGCCTACGTAGGTTTAGCTTTTTAACAAATAATACCAAAAGAACAAAGCTAATTTGATGGTAAAAGTAAATTGGAAAGTTGTTTAAAATGACATGCCCTATCTGAATCATGAACGTTTCATTTGGACTTTACTGTCCCTTTAAGATATGGTAATCATAGCTAGCAGTTATCAGACAGCAATCAATTAAAACAATATACGATGACCCAGGAAGATAAATGAATATAAAAATGTTTTCTGTTTTCATTAAAATTAAAATGTAAAAATGTTAATATTTTTTCTTGTATGATTTAGATTTTAATAATCTTTAAGACTTCTAATTCTATTGTAAAATGTGCTTCTTTCTCTTGGTATCCTTTGTTGAAAGAGCAGCAATGCACTTTTAGGAGCTAGCTGAACACACTGTCTGAGCCAATAAATCATATATATAAAGCTGCCAAACAGCAGCTAGCTCCCAGTAGTGCATTGCTGCTCCATCAACAAAGTATACAAAGAATTAAGCAAATTAGATAATAAAAGTGAACTGGAAAGTTGTTTAACATTGTATGTTCTATCTAAATCATGAAAGATAAAATTTGTTTTCATGTCCCTTTAACTTTTTCTCTCCCAAATTCATAGAACCACCAATAGTTTCATGTTCCCAGGTTAGGTTAATGTCCAACCATAACACAAAGCTACCTAAACAAACATCATATACTAATACAAACAATATATATATACTGTATATATATAAAGCTTATTAACATGACATATATGCAATAAAATCACAAATGTTGCTGTATTCTTTGCATTTGTTTGAAAACGCGAAACAATTGGCCAATTTAACTAATAAGTGAAGGAATGCATGCAATCCAAAAATGTAGTTGATTCTTTCATGTGGTGAAAACTATTATTCTAAGAAGGGGAAAGGCTTTTTTTTCCTGCAAGCGGGAGAGTTTTCAAATTTACAGGTTTACACTTCTCAATAATGATCCAGCAATGTCCTTGTTAGTTGATTGGTTCATGTGTCAGCAATAACCATGTAAGCTTCACTTTTGTTCTTGACATTTTTTTGTGTGATGTTGCTGGCTTGTAGCAATAGCACTATCTACTAATATATTGTTTTATTATTGAAGCCCCTGTCCAGCAGCTCCTCTGCTGCTGTGAAAATGTTCCTGTTTCTGTTAACAAACTAATGTTAAAATGAGCCTGTACCAAATCCCCCTCTTAAATTAATATTAGACAAATCTAAATATTGCTTTTGTAATGAACAATTTATTTTTTTTAAAACTTATTTTTGTGTGTGCACGTGTCTATTAACTAAACGTTTGAGATTTTATTTGGGTTTTAGTGAATCAGTTCTTCAGTAGCTAGATATAATTTTAGACCAGAGCTGTTAAGAATATTATTTAATTACAAATAATTCCAATAAAAACAAATTAATATCAGCATTTTTTTGCAAATTGGCGCCAAATACCTTATCATTGGGTCCATGCGTAGGTTACATAATAACGCCAGCTCATGATATAAACTAAATACTGATACATAAAACAGACTAAGCAAAACAAAGTAATGCAGGAGGGGCCCTGCTCAAAGAGCTTTCAATCTACAGCTTCAAGAGTGAGGAGAAAGATGGTGGGTGAGTATATAGTGCTCTTGAAAATGGATACGATTCTTGCAATATGCTACCATATAGTGCTCCAGATATGGACTGGCTCCTAAGCATACATCCCTGTTTTTCAACAAAAGATATCAAGAGAACAAAGATTCTTAAGTGAGAGATTTTTCAGTGAGATATCAGCTTTCTTATGTTATGTTCTTATATTAGTTTCAGGAAAAAAGTTTTATTAAACGAATGTCCCTTTAATATAGTTACTCTGACTTCATATGTCTTCCCACCCTGAATCTCAATTAAAATACCTTCCAATAAAAAATGATGAGCTTTATATGTATTATTTAAGGGACAGTAAATTTAATATTAACATTAAATGGATATGACCGATCAGGAAATATTAACACATTTCCAGTTTACTTTTATTATCAGTTTTGCTTTGTTCTCTTGGTATCCTTTCTTCAAAAGTAATCTTAGGTGAATTCAGGAGTGTGCTATACATAGTTGCAAACACTGCTGCCATAGACTGCCAAAGACACGTGCACGCTCCTGAACTCCTCTCGGCCTAGCTAGATTTACTCTTTAACAAAGGATACAAAAGCAAATTTGATAATAGAAATAAGTCGGAAAAGATGTTTAGAATTGCATATTCTATCGGAATCATGAAAGTTTAATTTTGCCTTTACTGTCCCTTTAATATATATGTTGTTAGCAATACTTATGTATAGTGTTGTGTGCTACAGATCTTGATGATAAAATAGCTGATGCCATGGCTACTACAAACATTTTGGAAGCTGAAAAGGTCCGGATCAATCAGAAACCACAATCAGATGTAGAATGCCTACGGTAAGAAATAATACCTTACAGAAGTATCTGAAAGCAGAATGCTAACCTCACAAACAGAATTTTATGTATAGCATGTGCCCAAGGTTAGTTTTATAAAAATACATTTATCTCCCAGTATCAGATGCCTTCTGGCTTGGGAAAAACCCAATATGTTCCAACAACTGCACAACAGTTTAATATGACTACATTTGTGTAATCATGTAAATATTTGCTAGCTTGGTTACAATCTAAATGGTGCATAGGGAAAGGTGCAGTGTATGAATAATTAATATTAGAAACATGGAAAATCTGCAAGACCATGGTCTGTATACATCAACACATCTTACTGTGGACTAGATTACAAGTGGAGCTCTAAATTATCGCTTGCCCACATATGGACAAATTAGACCGTTTGCAGGTGCGCGATAATTAACCAGTCATTATAAGCTTGCGGTAGCAATTAGCACTTATAAAATTAACAAGAGATCAGATTCCTGGTTACATTTTATAAACGTGCCCCAAATGCTCCCAAAATACAGTGTAGTGTATTTCATTAAAAAATAAAGATAGCTGCATCTTTATTTTTATTTTTAAAAAATGCACTAGGCAGTTTTTTGGGGGTAAAGTTGGCGGGATTTGGGTGTTAGAAACAAATGGCACTGAAAAGTGCCTTTACATTGTGGTCTATGGGAACTGTGTGTTCCCAGTAAATATATATATACAGTATATGCTTATATACATTTATATTTATGTGTTAATATGAGTATCAGGGCCACCACAAGACATTTTGGGACCCCTGAAATAACCATTGATCAGCCCCCCCCCCCTTTGACATGTGCAATTTTTGACCAAGTGACTAAAACGTATATGCACTTTATTCTTAAGTGTCTATTTAAACTTGGAAATGTTGTAAAGGTAGTAACATACAAACACACAGACACACTCATACACTGAAACACACACACACTCACACATAAGGATTCACATGTAGACACTCTAGCAGACACACAAAAAAAACACACTCAGACACAGACACCCAAACAGACACTCAGCACTTGTTTACATTGACCTGACAAGTAATGAGGTATAGTACAGTTTTGTAAAAAAAAAAGGAGATTTTGAAAACAAAATATGGAGTTCTGATTATCTTTTTGTAAAGGAAGATGCCAACTAAATGATGACAACAGCATGCAGTGGCTGAAAGGAAGGCCCCTGAACTGCCTAAACAATAATTTAAATGTTAAATGGTGGATTAGGTGACTTCCGGAAAGGTCTCATAAGTCTCAAAGTCGGTAGAAATATGTGAATAATCAGTAGTAAGGTCAAAATGTCCTAAAAAGGAACAGACAATGGACACATACACCCAAGGAAACACCGACAGAGAGCCTCAGAAAACACACAAAGACATACACACACAGAGACACCCACAGAAAACACAAAAAGACATGCACACACAGAAAGACAACCACAGAAAACACAGAAAGATATACATACACACACCCTCACTGAGACATCCACAGAAAACACACAAAGACACCCACAGAAAACACACACCCTCACAGAGACATCCACAGAAAACACAGACATACATACATACACACACTCACCCTCACAGATGCATCCACAGAAAACACAGACATAAACACCCACCCTCACAGAGGCATCCAGTGAAAATACATAAAGACAAACATACACACACCCTCACAGAGACACCCATAGTAAAAGCTCAAAGACATATGCACACACCCTCACAGACATCTACAGAAAATGCACAAAGACATACACACCCACCCTCACAGAGAGACCCACAGAAAAAAATATATACACACTCATAGAGACACAAACCAAAGCACAAAGACAAAAACACAGACAGCCACAGAAACACTCACAGGAGGAAACATTTATGCATCTTGCATCCCCTAAATCAACGTTGTGTGACATGCATGATAAAAAAAAATGCGGAAATTAAGAGATCACTTTTTAAAGAATCATATTTGTAAATGTGCAAACAAAAATAATTCTGTGAATTCAAAATTGTACATTAATGATCAGGGTAGATGGCTAGATGAAGAAAAGTACTTTTAAAAGGTTGACATATGTTTGTTTGTTTTTTCCCCATTTTCCCCAACCAAGAGCACCACTTCAAATATAGTGTACAAATGTTCCCATCTGTCAGCTGTACTTATGAATTTTGCAAATGCTGTACTCTATATGGTCTTGGTGGAACCATAAGCTGTGGTACTCATACCATTAGATCTTATTAAATTCAGGATTTAGGCTTGTTGGTATGTATTTCAAAATTAACTCAACTGTACTGTAAACTGAACAGTTTTAAGTTAACCTGTCTCATTTCAAACACTGAGCACTGAGCAATCTTAGTCTGAGAGTATAACATTTTATGCAGATGTAAAAATCTTAGATAAAATGCCTCCTTGCATCTGGAAAGTCCTTGCATAAAGGGGCAGTAAACTGGAATATAATATATATTTTATATATATATATATATATATATATATATATATATATATATATATATATATATATATATATACAGTATATATATATATATATATATATATATATATATATATATATAAAATGCATATCTGCCAAAAGGGCACCTACCTTTTGTGTATTGAGGAGGAAACATTTCTGCATGGTTTTAAATATAGAATTTCTACAGCATTGTCAAATAATCATAAATACACTGCTGCTAAAAAAAATGTGTTTTTATGGACCCCTGGCCCCACCATACAACTACTACCACACTGAAGTTACAATCTGAAACTGCACAAAGTCCTAAAAAGACAATGCAATAGCACATAGGGGCATATTTATCAATGTGCGAGCGGACATGATACGAAGTAGCGTATCATGTCCGCCACACATCGATAGAGATTGATAAATGCCGACAGCATACAGTGTCGGCATTTATCATTGCACCAGCAGTTCTTGTGAACTGCTGGTGCAATTGCGCCCCCTGCAGGGGGTGTCAATCAACCCGATCGTATTCCGAGCAGGCGGACAAGTTATGGAGCAGCGGTCATTAGAAGGCTCGCCGGAAACAAGGGGCATCAAGCTCAATAAGGAGCTTGATAAATATGCCCCTTAGTCTGAACATCAAATTAAAAGTATAAAAAATTCTGACAAATTTAAAAGTTCTGTCTATTTCCACTCCCCCTGTATCATGTGACAGCCATCAGCCAATCACAAATGCATACACGTATATTCTGTGAATTCTTGCACATGCTCAGTAGGAGCTGGTGACTCAAAAATTGTAAATATGAAAAGACTGTGAACATTTTGTAAAATGGAGTAAATTGTAAAGTTGTTTAAAATTGCTGCTCTATCTGAATCATGAAAGTTTAATTTTGACTTGAGTGTCCCTAGATGATAGATACATATGTTTGCTGAAGTTTCCATGAGATAAAATGGCAAGTGCCAGTTGGGATATTTGATAAAAAAGACAGCGCATTTACATTTTATGGTTATTTATTGATTTATTGTTAAAAAGCCACGAACTTCAGTAGCACTGAGGATATCAGAGACGAGGTGTACATGACGTATTCCTAGTAATTCGATTCATATACAGCAAAACATTAACAGTACAAATGTCCTTAGGTATATTCCTCACCAATGTATAAAGTTGCTGGAACATGCCTGCAAAATTACTACCATCTTTATAGATGAAAGGTTCTGTCTCATTCACCGCTATAACTGTATATTAATATCATAATATCATTATTATCATATTCATTTCTTTCTAAAGAGTCACTATACCTTACACTTATATAGAAATCCTGTTTCCATATTAAATTTAGGGGCCTATTTATGAATGGCCTGTCGGACATGATCCGATATTGCGGATCATGTCCGACAGACCTCGCTGAATGCGAAGATGCAATACGTTCTCCGCATTCAGAATTGCACCAGCAGCTCTTGTGAACTGCTGGTGCAACGCTGCCCCCTGCAGATTCGCAGCCAATCGGCCGCTAGCAGGGGGGGTGTCAATCAACACGATCATATTTGATCATTTTGAATTGCGGCGATGTCTGACCGCTGCTTCATAACTGGTGTTTCTGGCGAGCCTACAGGCTCGCCAGAATCACGGGGCTTCAAGCTCCATAAAATCTCCCTTAAAGTGAAGGTCAATTTGGATGAATTAGTGCCCGGTTTTTAATAAACCTATTAAAAACAAGGGCACTTTAATTCATCAAAATTGACATTTCACTCCTTTTCTTCAAAAGCTTACCTTTTAATCCTGTCAGCTGCTGCAGCGCTTCCTCCGCCCGTTGCAAGTCCTCTTCGCAGGTCCAAAATAACGATTCCGGCTTCCTCCAATCACGGCGTTGCATCAAGTCATGATCCCCCGGGGGGAAAGCCATGATTGGAGGAAGCCGGATACGTCATTTCTGACGTAAGAAAAGGCTTCTGACAGCGGGGGGAATTGCTGGAGCGGCATTCAGGATTAAAAGGTAATTTTTTTAAGAAAAGGAGTGAAATGTCAATTTTGATGAATTAAAGTGCCCTTGTTTTTAATAGGTTTATTAAAAACCGGGCACCGATTCATCCAAATTGATCTTCACTTTAAGAATACAACAATTCCCAGGAACAAAAAAACAGTGCTCAAAAAGCTTGTCAATTTAGAGTTATAGCAATAAATGAGACAGTGTTCAGGATTATTATGAAGATAGTGATCCATCTTCATTTAATTCTTGTATTTTGTAAAACAAATAAATCAAAAGTCATAATATTTAATCATATATTCTTGAATTTTCCAAGTAAGGGCTATATTGCAAGTTGAGCACTAATTTTAATGCGCGCCTGTAAATGGGCAAATTTGCCTGTTAACAGGTGCTCGCGCTTTCTAAAAGTATTTATAAATAGATATTCCTATATGTATCTGTATATATCTATAACTATATATAATTATATATATATATATATATATATACAGTAGGTATAGATATATATTATATAAAAATAATATGTATTTAAGAATATGTATTCTTGCTGTCCTGACGTACAGAGGCATGTCCCTCTTAAAAGGACATAAAAGTGCCAAAAGAAAATGCTGTGCATTCCTTAATATTATTATTGAACTAATACATGTACATATACAGTATATATGTCGTACTCTTACACAGTTTGAGAGCATCAATGCACAATTGAAAGCTAGCTGAACACATCTGGTGAGTCATTGACAGCAGGCATATGTGTGCATACACCAATCACAAGCTAGCTCTCAGTAGTGTAATGTTGCTCCTGAGCATACAGATATAAGCTTTTCAACAAAGGATAACAAGAAAACAAAGTAAATGTTATAATAGAAGTAAATGTTAAAGTTTCTTAAAATGTGAACTCTCTCTGAACTGTGAAAGCTTAATTTTCTGATTCAGATCCCCTTGACTAAAATAAATGCTTTGGGAGTTGAATGTTAAAGGGACACTCAGGTTAAATTACATTTTCATGATTCAGACACAGCATGTAAATTTAAACAACTTTCCAATTTACTTCCATTAAAAAAAATGTGCACAGTCTTTTATATTTACATTTTTTGAGCCACCAGATCCTACTGAGCATGTGCAAGAATTCACAGACTATACGTATATGCTTTTGGGATTGGCTGTGGCTATCACATGGTACAAGGGGAGTGGAAATATATATAACTTTGAAATTTGTTATAAAAACATCTACTACTCATTTGAAGTTCAGACTAAGTGCTATTGCATTGTCTTGTTATCTTGCATTTGTTGATTATGCAAATCTAATGTGTTGACTGGTCCTTTAATAGAAAATATACAACAGATATTGCCTTTTTTTAGTTTTATTTTAAATATAAACAGCTTTTTCTTGACTTTATTTTTTTCAAACGAGCATATGTGCAATATATTTAAATCCTGTGCTCTTGTATACATACTGTATTCCATTTAGCACAATGTTACTTTAACAGTAAAATTCAGGATTATGTTAATATTGTTGTATAAAAAAGATCTGACTAATATAGTTTTGTTCAAATGAAAACAGACAGTCTGACGACAAACAAGATTCCATTTGTATCTACATGCAACAAAATATCCCAAACAGCTCTGTTTTACAAAACATCTATAAACATTGGAAAATTATCTTTTCTTCTTACGTAAACATGGCACACGCAACAAAACGAAAAAAATAAGGCTGCTATTAAACAGACAATAAAAAAATCACAGATTGTTTACAAAGCCCAAATGGGTACAGTACATTTTGTAGCAACTGTATTGACGTAATAAACAGAGGCAAACAGAATCTATTTGCCATAATTGCTTTGGCTCTATGTGAAATTACATAAGCCAAAATGACTTAAAGGGACATTCTAATTAAAGCTGAAATTCACATGAGCGGTTTTCAACTCATTTGAATAAGCACAAATTCTACGACGTTTCACTAATAGCTTTTAGTAAAAACCTCTAAGACGGAAAAAAACCTTCCTGATTACCCTTATTATTAAGGATATCAGTCAAATTTAAACATTCATGGTTCAGATAGACCAAACAAAAGAGAATTTTCAGTTTGCTTTCATTATTACATTTATATCATTCTTTTGGTATCCCTTGCAGAAGGGCATATCTAGGTAAGATCAGGGGCATCAATGCACTATTGGAGGCTTGCTGGTAATTGGTGGCAACACATATGCCTTTTGTTATCAGCTCACCAGCTATGTCTCTTTAGTGCATTGTTTTTGTGGAGCTGATTTTCGCAATCTATTTAAACTCTATGCAGGGCTGAGACATGTAGTCAGGGCCGCCACTAGAAATTTTGGGGCCCCTGACTCAACCATTGGTCAGGCCCCCCCCCCCCCCCTCCTTTGACATGTGCAATTTTTGACCAAGTGACTAAAACGTATATGCACTTTATTCTTAATTGTCTATTTAAACTTGGAAATGTTGTAAAGGTAGTAACATACACACACACACAGACACACTCATACACTGAAACACACAAACACACTCACACATAAGGATTCACATATAGACACTCTAGCAGACACGCAAACACACTCAGACACAGAAACCCAAACAGACACTTAGCACTTGTTTACATTGACCTGACAAGTAATGAGGTAAACTACAGTTTTGTAAAAAAAAAAAAAGGATATTTAGAAAACAAAATATGGAGTTCTGATTATCTTTTTGTAAAGGAAGATGACAACTAAATTATGACAACAGCATGCAGTGGCTGAAAGGAAGGGCCCTGAACTGCCTAAACAATCATTTAAAGGTTAAATGGTGGAGTGGTTACTTCCAGAAAGGTCTTGTTAGTCTCAAAGTCTGTAGAAAGATGTGAATAATTAGTAGTAAGGTCAAAATGTCCTAAAAAGGAACAGACAATGGACACACACACACACACACAAACTCAAACTTGCACAGACACCCAAGGAAACACCGACAGAGACAGACTCAGAAAACACACAAAGACATATACACACATACACACACAGAGACATCCACATAAAACACACAAAGACATACACACACACACAGAGAGACAAACACATCAAAAACACAGAAAGACATACATACACACACCCTCACTGAGACATCCACAGAAAACACACAAAGACATACACACACCCTCACAGAGACACCCACAGAAAACACAGACATACATACATACATACACACAAACACCCTCACAGAAACACCCATAGAAAAATCTCAAAGACATATGCACACACCCTCACAGACATCCACAGAAAATGCACAAAGACATACACACCCACCCTCACAGAGAGACCCACAGATAAAAAATACATACACATAGACACACAAACCAAAGCACAAAGACATAAACACATACACCCACAGAAACACTCACAGGAGGAAACATGTATGCACCTTGCATCCCCTAAATCAACAGTGTGTGACATGCATGATAAAAAAAATGCAGAAATTAAGAGATCACTTTTTAAAGAATCATATTTGTAAATGTGCAAACAAAAATAATTCTGTGAATTCAAAATTGTACATTAATGAGCTGGGTAGATGGCTAGATGAAGAAAAGTACCTTTAAAAGGTTGACATATGTTTGTTTTTGTTTTTTCCCATTTTCCCCAACCAAGATCGCACCACTTCAAATATAGTGTACAAATTTTCCCATCTGTCAGCTGTACTTATGGATTTTGAAAATGCTGTACTCTATATGGTCTTGGTGGGACCATAAGCTGTGGTACTCATACCATTAGATCTGGTTAAATGCAGGATTTAGGCTTGTTGGTATGTATTTCAAAACTAAGTCAGCTGTAGTGTAAACTGAACAGTTTTAAGATAACCTGTCTCATTTCAAACACTGAGCAATCTTAGTCTGAGAGTATGAAATTTTATGCAGATCTAAAAATCTTAGATAAAATGCCTCCTTGCATCTGGAAAGTCCTTGCATAAAGGGGCAGTAAACTGGAATGTAATATATATATATATATATATATATATATATATATATATATATATATATATATATATATATATATATATATATATATAAATAAAATGCATATCTGCCAAAAGGGCATCTACCATTTGTGTATTGAGGAGGAAACATTTCTGCATGGTTTTAAATATAGAATTTCTACAGCATTGTCAAATAATCATAAATACACTGCTGCTAAAAAAAAATGTGTTTTTATGGACCCCTAGCCCCACCATACAACTGCTACCACACTGAAATTACAATCCAAAATTTCACAAAGAAATAAAAAACATTTGCTAAGTAAGTCCTATCTCCTCTTCAAATGAAAGTGATCTGCCGTCTGACTCAGGCACACACTGTACAAAGTGCCAAGTCTGTCTCACACTGAGCATAGTGGTTTAGTGCACACTAAGAAATCCTCTCAAATGCTAATACTTTACTCCTTGTAATAACATTTCCCATGCTCAATTAGCACTCTGCTGTAGTACCCACTGGTGGCTGCCAAAATTTAAAAAAAAAAAAAAAAATTTTTTTTTTAGTTCTTGCCTCATGGGGCCCCCCTGGCTCATTGGGCCCCTGACAGGAGTCACCCCTATCACCCCCTGATGGCGGCCCTGCATGTAGTTATACACAAGCAATAGTGCACAAGCAATAGTGCAATAATAAAATGCCCTAACACATTATAGCAATTTCTTTTTATACTTTTATGTCCCTTTATTGTTTCAAATATTTTAATTTCAACTCATATCAGAAAACAATACAATAAAAACATAAATCACTCAAGTAAAAGATTACAAGAAACTTAAATCACAATGCAGTACAACAGCACAGTCTCTTATTACAAATCCTCTTTATAAAGACCATTCAGTCCTTTTCTGGGCTAGATTAAAAGTGGAGTGCTAAATTATTGCTCTCACGCAAACTGGAAAATTTGCCAGGATGTGGTAGTGCAATAATTAACCAGCCATTACATCTGATCTCTGGTTAATTTTATAAATCTGCCCCAAATGCCCCCAAAATACTGTCTAGTGTAGTTTATTAGAAAATGAAGATGGCAGCATCTTTATTTTTTAATAAACTCACTGCACTAGGCAGTATTTTGGGATTAAAGTAGGTGGGAGTGGGGTGCCTTTACATTGTGGTCAATGGGAACTGTGTGTTCCCAAATATTTTTATTTTGTACCATCGCTGCACGACTTACCCCCTTCACAATGCTGACTTATTATCATGCGCTGGTATTACAAAGTGGAGAACTAATATTGCTTTCATGAAAGCTATTTATAGCGCTCCACTTGTAATCTAGCCCTCTGTTAGCAATAATCTTCAGAAGTTTCCATAATCCATAGTAAATATAAGATTGTGAGATACATGTCAAAAAGCTTACTGGGCCTGCACTAATTATGGGGGCAATCACAATCCAAAGCTTATCAAATGTTTTTTCTACAAAAATCCCCTTAGACTTCAATAATGAATTTTGTAAAAATGCCACTAGGTTAACGTTTCTAAAGAATTTTCCCTCCATTACAACTGCTCCATAGTGAAGCATGCAGCCTTTCATTAAGGGGAAGGATATATCCATTCAGTCACCCCACTAATAGACAAGAAATAAAAGCAATATTAAAAAGTTTTTTTATAATAATAATAATACTAATAAGATGTAAATTTGCAGAGTATAATAACCAAAAGACAATTACATTAATAGTAAAGAGTCTCCGCCCGTGAGTCACTGTCAGCTGTAAGCCAATATTTCATGAGATAGTCAACAGGACAGATAGACTTGTGAGCTTGCAATCTATTTTTTTTTTTTTTACTGAGATTGGCTCCATGTGGACATGGGCTGTACAGGTCTCTGGGTTTTCATCTGCACTAATTGGTAAGTGAGCTCTGTGGACTATGCGCTGAGCATACCTATCGATCAGTGACCATGTACACAAATGGTGGTAATAAAACGTTAAAAAAAATAAAAGACTAAGATGCTTTTTTTTATCTCAAAGTGTCTTGCAATAGAATTCTAGGACAGTACTGCCCTATTAAAATATAGATACCTCCAACTTTGATTATGTCTAGAGGCCTGATGATCCAAAATTAGCATTATGGAGACAAATCACGCAAAATCTTAGGGGGCTATTTTTGATCATTAAATGGTAATGTATGTGGTCTCCTTTACACCCAGAACCCTGCATAGCTAAATAAACAGCTATAAAGCTGAAATCTGTCTTACTAACATAATATGAGGGACCTCAAAGCACTGGTAAAATTATTGGACTCTAGTACATTAGACCACAGGATTTTGTGGCATCAGTATGAGGGCAGTTAAACCCTTTTATAATTTCACACAAGGAAAATGACTACATTATTAGTACTTGCTATAATATAGTAACAAAGTAACATACAAAGTAGATGAGGTTGAAAAAAGATCATCAAGTCCATCAAGTTCAACCTATACAAATCTTAATATACTTACAATAAAAGCTCCAATTGATCTTAAATTAATCCCATTATAAAGATGACCCATTTAACACAAGTATATGTGAGAGAAACCTATTTTTTCTTAGTATAAGTAAGTCACTCTTGGTCCTGCCCGATTTTGCTATATGTATAGAATAGAGACTTTATAGAGGTCACTCTTGCGCCTGTAGCATATTTAAGGTACTTAGCATCTAGTCGGGAGGTTATGGGCCTTATTAAAATAATTTTTATCAGGCTGTAGGATGCTATGTTTGGCTTATATATTCTAGTTAATGCCATTAATGAAAATGTCTAGAGTAAAAGAGTAGACAGCCACTTTAGATATTTTATTGAAGCCTCTAAATAGGGTAAATAAAAAATGGGAATGCAAACATTCACGAGGTTCCTAGAAGTGTGTAGATGCTATGGTAAACATATTTCCTCCTGGGATCTAAGTTTATGGTAGCAGATTATGCCAAATTGATAATAAAGTTCAGGAAGAGGTGAATCCAGTAGATAGGTGCTAATAATGTACTACACAATATAGATTATAGCTAGGAGGTAAAGTTATAGCATTCTGTCCCAGCCGCAGACAGCACACATAATACTTGAGTTGTGCCGGTGCAGTCCGACAATATGGTTGTATGTGTGTTGTCAAATGAGTAGTGAACAAAACACCAAGAAATTGTAAGATGCTTGTGCAGTATATGAGGGTATTTAGAGTTGCATGGTAAAACATATCTCGATATATGCAGGACTAAACCAACATATCTCTACTAGATCCTAACCACATGCTACACAATAAAACACTAATAAATATCAAATAGAACAACATCTGTCATAGGAGGGAGCAAATTAGACAAAGCAAATATATCATAAATATATCATAAAGACAGATAAGTGGAGAGAAGCTGTCTATAATTAGCAGTGCAACGAAATGGTCTTACTGCGTGACTGTCATGGTTACCTCTTGTCACGTTTCCCACATTCCTACTTCATTCAGTACTCCTATAAATTTCCTCTATAGGAAGCATTCACTGCTTCAATATTCTTGCCTGCAAGTGACTCGATACTTGGGAGACATCTGCCTAGAGCACACCTCCAATTCCAACAGACCCGGATCTTGCGGTGACGTCACACGCCAACGGAGCGCGCGCGCCTACCGCAAAAGCTACTCTGAAGCCTCAGCAACAATCTCCTGTGTTCAACTCCTTGAGTTCAACTAATCTAAAAAACCGCATCTAACTCCTTGCTCCTAAGCGGTAAGATTATACAGCCCTGCTCCTATGAACTTGTGCACAAATCATTCAAGTCAGTCTCACTACAAATCCTTACTTTATTAAGATTCACTTCTCACCTTATTACATTGCTAAGTGTTAATTTAATTCATTGTTTAGATAACTATTACTAATTTTGATCAAGTATCACTTCTACCTTATTCTAAGCTAACCACACTTACAATTAACGCTTAGAATCAGTCTAAAGTATTTACTAAGGCAGATAGGTTAAATACTGTGTTGAGCTTAAACGCCACAAATCGCAGCTATTTTCCTTTCAGCCACATATTAAAGGGATGTGTGTTGCATGATAAAAAACCCTGCTGCCATACCTTTTTCTTTTATATCAGGCATACACTTCCCAACACTAATATTGCTGCAGTTGTGGTCCTTATACTTAATCCTACCAAATTTCTGCTTGCAGGAGATTTAAAATTCCAATAAATCCTGACAATAATATTGAAGCCTAAAATGGACCCAGCAGCCCTAGTAGCCCATATTGACACACTCACAACAACAGTTGATAATCTTTCAAAAGGCCTTACTGCCTTGCAAACTGAAAACAAAACATTAAAGTTATATATTGATGAGAAATTTGACACTTTGAAAGCAATTCACACTACTTCTGAACCCCAGCCAAACCCACCACAACCTTTTAGTGGTATAAGAAGTGAGTTCAGGGAGTTTAGAAATTCCTGTTTTCTTTATTTTCAGTTAAAGTCAAAAACTTATACTAATGACCACTTAAAGGTACTCACAACAATTTCATACCTGCGCGGAGAGCCGCGCATCTGGGCAAACCTCTTTTTTGAGATTAATGATCCCATTTTGTACTCATTGGATCAATTCTTCAAAGCAATGGGCCAGCTGTATGATGACCCCTACAAGCAGTTATCTGCTGAGACTGCAATGAGGTCCCTGCGCCAGAATAAAAGGCCAGTGGAGGACTACATTGCAGAATTCAAGAAGTGGTCAGCTGATACTCAATGGAATGATCTCTCCTTGAGAAATCAGTTTCGGCTTGGTCTCTCCGAATCCCTCAAGGATGAACTAGCCAGACAACCACTTCCTGAATCCTTGGACAAACTCATAGATAGTTGCATCACACTAGATAGACGTATCAGGGAGAGACGTACTGAAAAGATACATCATGAAACCATTACAAAATTTCCATCACCACTTGCATCCAACATTCCTTCACAAAAGCCACCATCTAGGGCTGCAGAGACTCCTATGGAAATAGGGTTCATCCGCGGACCTCTTACACCACAGGAAAAGTTAAGAAGGAAAACCTTGGACCTATGCATGTACTGTGGCGGTTTGGATCATGCAGTGAAGGACTGTGCACAACTCCTACGCAGGAAGGGTAAGCAAAGAGCCACACATTTCTGTTTATCTTCTAAACAACACCGCTCTAACCACTGCACCCTCCCTATTCTCTTACAGTGGGAACACCACAGACTCCAGTCTGAAGCAATTCTAGATTCCGGAGCAAGTCACAATTATATTGATCACCAGTTTGCAGTGTATAATAAAATACCACTTATAACAAAAAACACACCCAGTCTCCTCCGTTTTGTTGATGGCAATGAGATTACCTCAGGGCCTATAAAATATCACACAATACCTCTCCGCATTACTACACAGTCCTTACACACTGAGTTTCTCACCTTCGATGTAATACCATCTCCAATGTTTCCTATCATTTTTGGCATTACTTGGTTCAAACAACATGACCCTACCATAACTTGGTCCACTTCACAGGTCAACTTTTCCTCTCAATATTGTATAAACACCTGTCTCCATCAGGAACAACTACTCCTGGATATTTCTAATCAAATTCCCATCGAATACGCCTCATTCTCTGATGTTTTCGATAAGAAAGAGTCAAATCATCTACCTCCTCATAGGATCTACGACTGTCCAATTGAACTATATCCTGGCGCTGACATCCCTTATGGACATGTCTTCCCATTATCCGAACCCGAACTAGAACACCTAAGATCTTACCTGAAGGAAAATCTTCAGAAGGGCTTTATTCGCCACTCCACTTCCCCTGCTGGTGCTGGGATTTTCTTTGTAAAGAACAAAGATCAGTCATTAAGACCTATCATAGACTATAGGGAACTAAATAAACGCACTATAAAAAAACGGTATCCTCTACCTCTCATACCTCAATTAATTGACAGATTAAGGGGTGCCATGTATTACACTAAACTGGACCTCAGAGGAGCCTATAATTTAGTACGCATTAAACAAGGCCACGAATGGTTGACAGCTTTCAGAACAAGATATGGCTTGTTTGAATACACAGTTATGCCTTTCGGCTTATGTAACGCTCCTGCAACCTTCCAGTATTTTATAAACGACATCTTCAAAGATTACCTAGATTTGTTTATGGTCATTTACTTAGACGACATCCTCATTTACTCCTCAGACCTTCAGGAACATATAAAACATGTTACCCTGGTCTTGACTCGTCTACGAGATCACTCATTATATGTCAAACTGGAAAAATGTACCTTCCACACTCAAGAGATTAAATTCCTGGGTTACACCATAACCCCCAAAGGTATTGAGATGGAGTCTGATAAAATAACAGCAGTACAAGATTGGCCTGTTCCTAAGTGTAAAAAGGACATCCAGAGGTTTATGGGGTTCGCAAATTTCTACAGGAAATTCATCAAGAATTTCGCTAACCTCTCCAGACCCCTAACTAATCTAACTAAAAATACTAATAAATTCCATTGGAATGACCAGCTACAGGTTGTCTTCGACTACCTCAAAACTGCTTTCACTTCTGCCCCAATTCTTCGTTATCCAAATCCATCTCTTCAGTACATACTAGAGGTTGATGCTTCCAACTTCGCCTTGGGGGCAATCCTCTCCCAGAGGATCACTACTAAGGAATCATTACATCCTGTTGCCTATTTCTCACGTCTTTTAAACCCAGCAGAGATCAACTATCCAATAGGTGATAAGGAATTATTAGCTATTAAAGCTTCTTTGGAACATTGGAGACATCTACTGGAAGGAACTCCCATACCCATACTTATCTATACCGATCACAAAAACCTTGAATACCTGAAGACAAACCGTACTCTCAGTTCTCGTCAAGTACGCTGGAACCTTTTCCTATCCAGGTTTAACTATCTCATCACCTATCGCCCATCTTACAAGAATAAAAAGGCTGATGCCCTGTCCAGACAGTTAGAAGAACCCCAAATACCTCCTACTGAATCATCTTTGATTCCAGCAGATAGGTTTCTGGCATTAACAACTGAACAGATCGACCTCTTCAGGACAGAACAACAGTCAGACACACATAAACCTCTTCAAAGCCTGAACCAACATCAGGATGGTTTATACTACTATCAACAACAAGTTTATGTACCTCCTCCACTAAGGACTCTTGTCCTAAAAACATTACACGATTCTCAACTTGTAGGACATTTGGGTATACATAAAACTCAAGAGCTAGTCAAGAGATTTTTTTGGTGGCCCTCATTACATTCTGATACCACTGACTATGTCCAAACTTGCAAGACTTGTACTACTACTAAATCTGGGAAGTTCGCTCCAACTGGATATCTCCTCCCACTACCAACACCCCATCGACCTTGGACTCATATTGCCTTGGATTTTATAGTGGATCTCCCTCTCTCACACAAAAGAACACTATACTGGTTGTTGTGGATTTATTCAGCAAGATGGCACATTTCGTTCCATACCACAAACTACCTACTGCTGCGGAAACTGCCACATTGATGTTCACACACATTTTCAAATTACATGGACTTCCAAATTCCATAACTTCAGATAGGGGTAGTCAATTCACAAGTAAATTCTGGAGTCTTCTCTGCCGTTCTCTTAATATCACTAGAAGGCTCAGTACCTCTTTTCATCCCCAGACCAATGGACAGACTGAAAGAACAAACCAATGGTTGGAACAGTACTTGCGATGTTTTGTATCAGCTAGACAGGATAATTGGACCACACTTCTTCCTTACGCCGAATTTGCCTTTAACAATAGCGAACATTCCTCCACCAAGTTCACTCCGTTTTATATTAACTACGGATTCCACCCTACTTTCGAATGGGATTCCTCATCTCAAACTCAATCCCCAGTGATTAATGGATTGCTAAACACTATATCCGACACCTTTACCTTGGTTAAAGATAATATTGACTCCGCGAAATATCGTTACAAACTTCACTATGACAAGAAGAGGTTGCCATCCCCTTCCTACGCTGTGGGTGACTACGTCTGGTTGTCCACCCGTAATTTGCATCTTCCAGTCCCTTCCAAGAAACTCACCTCTGTTTATATTGGACCTTTTCCCATTGTAAAGGTGGTGAACTCCAACGCTGTCACTTTGTCTCTACCTGCCACGATGAAGTGTCATCCCACGTTCCATGTCTCATTACTCAAACCATACAGATCCCTCAGACATCATTCCCCAGCTGTGCCTATTGCACCTCTCGTTCCTGATGGTTCTTTGGAATATGAGGCTCAAGACATCTTGGATTCTCGACGCTTCAGGGGACGTCTGCAGTATTTGGTTCACTGGAAGGGTTATCCTGATTCGGAGGATTCTTGGGAACCGGCTGCTAACCTCTCCGCTCCTCGCTTGGTTAACCGTTTTCATTGTAGACATCCTGACCGACCTTCGCCTGATCCTCGGAGATGATCCTTGAAGGGGGGGTCCTGTCATGGTTACCTCTTGTCAAGTTTCCCACATTCCTACTTCATTCAGTACTCCTATAAATTTCCTCTATAGGAAGCATTCACTGCTTCAATATTCTTGCCTGCAAGTGACTCGATACTTGGGAGACATCTGCCTAGAGCACACCTCCAATTCCAACAGACCCGGATCTTGCGGTGACGTCACACGCCAACGGAGCGCGCGCGCCTACCGCAAAAGCTACTCTGAAGCCTCAGCAACAATCTCCTGTGTTCAACTCCTTGAATTCAACTAATCTAAAAAACCGCATCTAACTCCTTGCTCCTAAGCGGTAAGATTATACAGCCCTGCTCCTATGAACTTGTGCACAAATCATTCAAGTCAGTCTCACTACAAATCCTTACTTTATTAAGATTCACTTCTCACCTTATTACATTGCTAAGTGTTAATTTAATTCATTGTTTAGATAACTATTACTAATTTTGATCAAGTATCACTTCTACCTTATTCTAAGCTAACCACACTTACAATTAACGCTTAGAATCAGTCTAAAGTATTTACTAAGGCAGATAGGTTAAATACTGTGTTGAGCTTAAACGCCACAAATCGCAGCTATTTTCCTTTCAGCCACATATTAAAGGGATGTGTGTTGCATGATAAAAAACCCTGCTGCCATACCTTTTTCTTTTATATCAGGCATACACTTCCCAACACTAATATTGCTGCAGTTGTGGTCCTTATACTTAATCCTACCAAATTTCTGCTTGCAGGAGATTTAAAATTCCAATAAATCCTGACAGTGACATAACTAGATACAGCAACCACAGTTTATCTGCAAAACAAAAATAGCTTATTATCCAACTCTAGTCTTTGGAGGGTCATTAAAATCTTGTGAAGAGTCTGTTTCAGAGTGTATGACTTTGCAGTTGTTATGAACTCTCTCCAAAGGTAAGTGGCTAATGGGCAGAGAACGAATGATGCGTTTAGGACTATTCTGTCTTTCTCAGGCCGAGATCTGAAGTTAAATAGTGACTCACAAGCATGTTTTTTAAGTTGCTGAACTGGCAATCTACTCTCCTCCTGTGCAGCTAGGGTAAAGCCGTTGTATCAGCTAGGGCTTTGCGGGGTCACCGCATTGTTGTGCGAATTAGCTGAGGGTTCTGTTTGTAAAGTAGTGAGCATTTGAGTAGCATGTTTAGGAACATCTTTCTGATGATTTCATTCTTCCTCATGCCCCCTTATACTGACTTCATAGGTTGCATCTGCTGATGTAGGGACTGAAGGAGGTTGCCAAAGTGTGCACATATCCTTCACAATTTGACAGAATTCTTACAGATCCATACTGGGGCTAAAAGGGTAATAAGTGGCTACAATGCTGGGTGAATAATGCGTCAACTAAAAGCGGTAGCAAAAGAGGCAATAGTAGACCGGGAGCTGCTCAACCCTGATAAACAGGGGGGAATGCCGAGGTCTCGTGTAAAGGCCGACGCCTAAGGCCTTAGCGGTCCAGATCAGGTCCCAGGTAGTGAAAATACATTTAGTTTGATATGGTACAGATCAGTATAACATATAGAAGTTGTATCATGTATTTTCTGGGGAAATGTTATAGTCATTAAAGGATAATCGGCAGTTTATCATAATCTTTCTAGGAGCTTCTGAAGTTGCGACCTAGCTTGATCGCCACCCGGACACGTCCCCACCAGGGATTTTTATAGTGACAGAATTATACTTTCCTCCCTTGCATTGATGCCTCTTTTAATACATGCTAGTATCTTATTAGCCTTAGACTTTGTTGCCCTGTATTGTGCACCCATCCTTAGCTTATCTATAAGTACTCACAAATCCCCTTTCTCCACTGTTTTGCCAAGTCTAGTTCCATTTAAATAATAGGTTGCCTGCTTATTTTTACTTCCAAAACGTAGAACCTTGCATTTTCCAAACATCTTTGCAAAATCCAAGTATATCACATCAACTGATTCCCCTTTATCTATATTTTACTTAATTCCTTGTAGAATCTAATTAGATTTGTTTGACATGATCTATTTCTCATAAAACCATGCTGATTTAAATTCATAGGGGCATATTTATCAATGTGCGAGCAGACATGATACGAAGTGTCGTATCATGTCCACCACACATCGATAAACATTGATAAATGCAGACAGCATACGCTGTCGACATTTATCATTACACAAGCAGTTCTGGTGAACTGCTGGTGCAATGCCGCCCCCTGCAGATTTGCAGCCAATTGGCCACTAGCAGGGTGTCAATCAATCTGATCGCATTTGATCAGGTTGATGTCTGTGCCTATGACCCACACATTACAGCTTCAACACCCAATTCTTCCAATTCACATCTATATGATTTCTCTACACTGCACCTTTCTTGTGGAATATAACAGTGTTCTGCACTTCCTTTTCTAACAGGAACTGAAAATCTCACAATTTCAGAATAGAATTACAGGAAAAGGAGATAAAATAAATGCTGAAAATATATAGCAGAGGGTTTTTTATACATACGATTTATCATTTTATATAACCATCTCAAAGGGGCAAATTTTCAATGTGCAAGCAGACATGCTACGAAGTAGCGTATCAAGTCCGCCGCACATCGATAAATACAGACAGCATACACAATACTCTATATTATCCATAAGCTAGCATCAAAATTATTAGCACAGATTGATTTATAGTTTAAACTATACAGAATTTACACAACTAGAATGCAATCCCTGTAGCATTGACCAGTGTTTAACAAGCTTGAATTATACTGCAGTGCCTATAAAAGCCTTCTACTTTGAGATTCAGTGAGTCATTTATGACTCCTGGACAGGTGGACACCATAGGGGCTAATTAAAGAAAATAATTTTAATAACTAATGCAAAATAATACTAAATAAAAATATAAAAGTAAAAAATACAACAAAATAAAAGTGCAAATTAATTATGTGAAATGAACTCCAATGACATACTTATTTTAAATGACATATGAAATAATGATCTTTAAAGGGACATTAAACACTTAACAAATGCTAGATAGAATGATACATTCAAAGAAAAGATTAGTCTAAGAACAGCATGTAGATGTAATTTTTAAAGTTTCATTAGTTCTTTAAATAGTGATAAAATTAGTGTAAAGTTTTAAGGGCCGATTTATCAAGCCCCGTATGCTGTCTCATGCAGCTGATTCCGCGCGAGCCTTCAGACTCACCGGAAACATAAGTTAAGAAGCAGCGGTCTTAAGGCCGCTGCTCCTTATCTCGTCTGCCACCTCTGAGGCGTTGATTGTCACCCCTGCTAGCGGCCGATTGGCCACGAATGTGCAGGCAGCATTGAACAAAATGTTCGGGTTGATTGCCACCCCCTGCTAGCGGCTGATTGGCCGCAAATGCTTGTGTAATGATAAATGGCGACAGCGTATTCTGTCACCATTTATCGATGTGCGGCGGACATGATCCACTACAGCCGATCATGTCTGTCCACACATTGTTAAATCGGCCCCTTAGTACCTATAAATAAATGGATGTTGAAAGTTGATTGATGTTAAATGTTGTAATTCAGGTTACTGTCTGGATACAGTTCATTTAAATAAAACAATAATATAAAACTTCTAAGACTAAGAGACAGGACAGAATTTACAAACACATACAGGAGGAATTGAAGGCCCTATTCCCATGGGAACTTACAATCTAGAAGGGTAGGAGGTTGAGAAACAGGAGGTGAGGACTGCAAGATTGAGAAAGATGTTAATGCAGAGTTAAATGAAGGAAATGTTAGGTAAGAGAAATATTATTGAGTTGGGTAGTAGGCTTCTCTGAACAGAAAAGTCTTCAGAGAGCATTTAAAGGAAGAAAGATTAGGGCAAAGCCTGACAGCACGAGGGAAAGTGTTCCAGAGGGTAGGTTCTGCACGACAGAAGTCCTGAAGTCTAGCATGAGAGGAGGTTATAGTCGCAGATGCGAAGAGCAGGTCATTGTTGGATCTTAGTGGGCGGGCAGGAGTATACTTGTGTATTAGAGAGGATAGGTAGAGGGGAGCGGTGTTGGTGAGCACTTCGTATGCAAGGGTGAGAATTACTATTTTGGTTTCTTTATTGAATTTAAGGTAAACACAATAAATTGCCGAAATTGGCAATGTCAATTTTTTTCTTATTTTGAACATTTTCTGACTTAATACTCTCTTCTATGTAGTGTATTTCATCCAGATTATTTTGTCACATTTATTTACATTACAGGTAGCCCTCAGTTTACGCCAGGGTTAAGTTCCAGAAGGAATGGTTGTAAATCGAAACCATTGTAAATTGAAACCCTGTTTATAATGTAAGTCAATGGGAAGTGAGGGAGTTAGATTCCAGGCCCCTCTCAAAATTGTCATAAGTAACACCTAATACATTATTTTTAAAGCTTTGAAATGAAGACTTTAAATGCTAAACAGCATTATAAACCTAATTAAATAATCACACAACAGACTGTATCATCAAACTAAGTTTAATGAACATAAACACTTTTTTTACTTGCATTTTTCTGCAAACAGTTCTCTGCATTGTTAGCATGTTAGATAATATTGGGTCTGCACCTATTCTATGCATTTCAATCTGGAGTGATTAATAAGCAGTTAGGCACCCTCACCTCAAGTAGCTGGAAAGGAAAATAATAGTGAAGTGGCTGCTAGATCTTGTTGCTCGAAAGCTGCTCAATAGCTAAGGTCTGTTCTGTGTACACAGATTAATTTCAGTCTGCTAAATTGCATGACTTTGCTGCAACACAAGCGGACAGCTCCACCTACTGGCTATTTTAATTAGTGCACTGCTTTTCAATAGCAGTCACATGACTGAAAAAAAGGTTGTTATTCTGAAACGACACAAATTGAACCGGCGGAAAACGAAGGCCACCTGTATACTGTTAGAAGCTAAAAGAGATGAGTGAATACATAAGCTTTCTATTCCTCATATTTAGTAAAAATATAACCTAACTAGTTCTTCTAGCATTTTACATGACTAACATAGGGCAACCCTTTATCTGTAGAGACTAATACAAAAAAAACATATGATGTGATATTTCCATGAACTGTTTAGTAAGCAGACAACACTTTTTAACCCAACACAATTTATTATAGATTAAACAAAAAACAGAAAATATACATTAAAAAGTCTAGATTGATGTACTAGTCAACTGAGAACCCTCCCATCAATTTTAATTTAATGTTAGGAAAAATCAACACTCCTGAACATGCATAATTTATGTTTTTTTTGTGAATAACGGTAACTGTGAGCAACTTACATGATGGTAAATCTGATACATTTGTTATTTTAGTTAGTTGTAGTCTATTCATTCTTATCTTGATCCATAACATTTTCTCCAAATACTTTCAGAACTGACCTTCTACTGTGCCTATGACCCACACATTACAGCTTCAACACCCAATTCTTCCAATTTACATCTATATGATTTCTCTACACTGCGCCTTTCTTGTGGAAATCCATACCTTTTACTCAGTCAATGCTTATTGAAACGCATGAGAAAGAAAGTAAAGAAGTGGGAAATATTTTTTTCTAAAAATTATGATCAGCAGCCATGAAAAAGTCCTTGCCTTTTTCTTTACTAATCATTGTATGGGTTATAAACTTCTGAATAAAAAATGTACAATCAAATATGTAACTGTAGAAGAACCTTACACTATAGACCTCATTTATAAAGGAGCAAATGCGTGTGCTACCTCGTCCCCTGCTCTCACACAACCAATAGCATAAGATTAGGGTTTGTCATCCAGATCTTAGTGTGTTTTACTTTCACAAGAATAAATGTGACTCTGAAAAGAGACGAATGTGGCGTGTAGGCACCTTTTTCCGGATTCAAATGCTACCGAAACATCCAAATGCACACCCCTATAGTATTGAGGTTATCCCTCATCTTCCTCTATTCATGGGTGACACCATATTGAAATCTATCTTTCACTACATTTCAGTGCTGACTTGTTTGCATATGTGTAGAAACTCTCATTCAGATACCAGAAGTATGTACGTCCATAATGGTGGAAGCCCAAGATGTCTCCATTGTCAATTGACCACCAAGACTTGCTGCTTGTGGCTTCCAGCATTTGCCCTCATATGATAACAGAGAATACACTAAACTATGGCAAATACATTTGGAAGAGAGGGGGAAGGATGGGTCACTAACCTACAGGGAAGGAATCAGAGGAGGGGGAGGCCCTACAATCAGAGGTGGGGAGAGTGAGAGGGAACCCTACTTTACAGAAAAAAATATATTAATAAATGCATTTTAAAAAATTACTATAAACTGGGTTCTGGCAGTCTATCTAAGATAGCTGCCACAATATGGAGGGAGGAGGGTTAGGGAGATGTTAAGAGCGATCAGGAATGTAGAAGGGTTGAAAAGGGATCACTACACTGCAGAAAAATAATAATTAAAAAAAAAGTAATAAAAAATAAAAAAAGCCCTAAACTGCATACTGGGAGAATGTCTGCCAGTACCTAAGATGGTGGTGAGGAGTGTGAGTTTGGGGAGGGAGCTTTTTGGGAGTGATCAGGTAGGGATCAGGGAGGTGGTACATGTAATCCATTCAGTACACTATTATTACCCTTATCAGCTAACTAATTAACTCCTTAACTGCAAATTTCAGATGTGTGGTGTACAGCTGTAATTAGCGGCCTTCTAATTACCGAAAAGCAATGGCAAAGCCATGCATGTCTCCTATTTCTAAACAAAAAGGATCCCAGAGAAGCTTTTTACAACCATTTGTATAATGACTGCAGTAGTTGTATGTAAATAATTTCTGTGAGAAACCCAAAGTTTGTGAAAAAGATTTTTTATACAGTCGCATTTGTCAGCAAAATGGAAATATGCCAAAATTGGCCTAAATTAATACCTTGGGTTCTCTACTTAAAAAAAAAAATATATATATATATATATATATATATATATATATAGAATACAAGAAGAAAGGCGAGGACTCAGGAACTTGGAGCCAGGTGACTTTATTTGATATACAAAAGTGGATAGCACTAACACAGGTGTGCAAGGGGTGCTAGATCTGACGCGTTTCGCGCATGCTCACATGCGCTTCATCAGAGATCATATATATATATATATATATATATATATATATATATATATATATATATTGATAGGTAAATAAAAAAACAACAACAACGCTTTGGGGCCGATTTATCATCGGTCTGTCGGACATGATCCGCTCATCGGATCCGCTCAACGCTCACGTCCATGATCCGCTCAACGCTCACGTCCAACAGACATCGATGAATGCCGACAGCATACACTGTCTGCATTTGTCATTGCACAAGCAGCTCTTGTGAACTGCTTGTGCAATGCCGCCCCCTGCATATTCGCGGACAATCGACTGCTTTCAGGGGGTGTCAATCAGCGTGATCATATAGGATTGGGCAGATTGATGTCTGCAGCCTTAGAGCAGGCAGACCAGTTATGGAGCAGCAGTCTTACCGCTGCTTCATAACTGCTCTTGCCGGCGAGCCTGAAGGCATGCGCGGAAACAGGGGCATAAAGCTCCATTCGGAGCTTGATAATTCAGCCCCTATTTCTGTTTAAATTAAGTGATAGCAAAAATGATAAAAGTTCTCCAATATTTTGGGCAAGTGTTTCTCTAAAATTCCCGGTAGCGAAGAGGTCATAGGATCATTGCTTCATAACTTTCCATTGCAAAGTCACTTAAATTCCCCAAAGCTGCAAACACATATTCTTAAATGTGAGCATATATATTTATACAGTACAAATAATTGATATTATTTGCTTCAATATTTAGTTGTAGGTTAGAGGCAAACCTTCCAGTTTTCACTTGTGATACCTACTTTTTATGGTTTGCAAATGGCATAATAGTTTAATAACAATTTTGCATTTCATATTAATACTTTATAATTGCTCATTTTAAATAGCTGTTTTTACTCATACATTTAATTTATATTTTAATCAAATCAGCTATGTCTGAAACGCATGAATTCCTGCATGCAGATGAAATTTACCTAAATCATATTTAATCTGGAAGAGAATGACTAGAGGCAAAAGAAAAAAATACTTTTTTCGAAGGTTGATCTTTTTAACCATTTTTAAACTTACTGTTTGGGTTGGGAAAGGACATAAAGTAGTTATAGCATGAAGGTGCCTTGAAATTATAATAAGGACTATGTTTATTCACGTAAACTTAAAGATCTGGTTTGGAATTCCAATGTGCTTTGTGTAAGGAAGAGAACAAAAACATCATTATTGAAGCTATAGAGAAACAAATGAAGCTTTGCTCTTTATAAATCATACCAGGAAATATGCCCACTAGAGCTGAACCGATGTTTTATATTAGCAACACATTGCCTTGGGCACCAATTCTAGTGGTTTGAAGAAATATTTGCAATTTAATTTTCTGTTAAGTTTTATAAGCAGAAAATATCAATCTACAAAGTAATATATTTCATGCAAAATGAGTTTCCGTAATAACAATCTGTTGATTTCTTTACATTGTATTAGATTTTCTGCTTCCGAGGGATAGACAACTTTTGGAAGACTCTGGGCTTACTTGTCATAATTGAAAGCTCAGGTTATATTGGATGAGTGTGTACACAACCTTTCTTCTCCATAAGGAGGAGCACGCTGTAAGGAATGTTTGATTTATACTTGACATTGGGCTTGATGCATTAAAATGTGCAGCTTCCACTTAAGTATATCTGCCAGAACTCTCTTAACAGTTGACTGTCACTAACCAATATAAGAAGATTCAAGCAGCTTAACCTCAGAGGGAAAACTGCAAACTCAGTTCCATAAGAAATTATGGTCTTCATATCGTTCGCAGTTTTAGGACTGCTCATTGTTACTTCTGAGATTATTATTATAACGGCATTTTAGTAACTCATAATAAAAAAATTGATAAAGTCGCCTATATTTTAAGTTATTAAAGGGACACTAAACCCAGAAAAAAACGTATCTTCAATCAAAATATCGATATATTTTCAATATCTATTAGCATTGTTTGGCAAAGTATTACCGTTTATTAGTAATCATATCAAAAATGTATTTATTTGCAAACCCACCGACGGCTATTATTTTCTAACCTCAAATCTTGAACGATAACCCAGATAATCAAAATGGCAATTTGTTGACGCTATACGCATGCACGATATCCCAGCAAGTCATAGTCTACGTCACTCACAGCAGGCAGGCAGACCCGCTGTATTGAAATCAGACAGAGCAGATGAATACACTGAACATAGCAGATAAGAGCTGAGCACTGCGAGAATCTCTCTAACAATAACGAGCATTAATTCTTTATTTAGAGCACATTATGAAAAATTATGAATTAAACACATATTCATTTCAGTAGAAAAGATATATTATATACCTTACTTTATTTTAAACTTAGCACTTTGTGGATATTATAACGATTACTCTGACGGAACCAAATACTATTACCAAGATCATTATAGACAGCTATGTTATTTGCAAATATGCTTGCCATCATATACCGCTTTATCATATACCTCTTTATCATATACCACACTCCTGCATACACAAAAATGTATCTAAAGTTAAAAAACCTATTTTGCAAATAAATCAGGTATAAATTTACTAAATTGATATTCTAATTTATCCTAAGCCTACACTACTGCATACACAAATAAATATCTAAAGTAAAAAAACATATGGGTAGATTATGAGTTTTTTCGGTAAGGCTGTGCGTTGCTAATGCTCAGTTCCAGCTCACCAGTTCGCTCAGTTCCAGATGGCGTCCCTTGAATTCCGATTGGCTGATAGGATTCTATCAGCCAATCGGAATTAAGGTAGGAAAAATCCTATTGGCTGATGCAATCAGCCAATAGAATTGAGCTCGCATTCTATTGGCTGATTGGAACAGCCAATAGAATGCAAGCTCAATCCTATTGGCTGATTGGGAATGCAAGCTCAATCCTATTGGCTGATTGGATCAGCCAATAGGATTGAACTTCAATTCTATTGGCTGATTGCATCAGCCAATAGGATTTTTCCTACTTTAATTCCGATTGGCTGATAGAATCCTATCAAGGGACGCCATCTTGAATGACGTCATTTAAAGGAACCATCATTCGTCGGATAGTCGTCGGTCTGGATGGATGCTCCGCATCGGCTGGCTTCAAGATGGACCCGCTCCGCTCCGGATGGATGAAGATAGAAGATGCCGCCTGGATGACAACTTCTGGCTGTCTGGAGGTCCTCTTCTGCCCGGATCAGATGAATACTTCTGCCCCTCTGGAGGACCACTTGTGCCCGGCTGGGTGAAGACGTCTCAAGGTAGGGTGATCTTCAAGGGGGTAGTGTTAGGTTTTATTAAGGGGGGATTGGGTAGGTTTTAGAGTAGGGTTAGGTGTGTGGGTGGTGGGTTTTAATATTGGGGGGGTATTGTATTTTTTCTACAGGTAAAAGGGCTGATTACTTTGGGGCAATGCCCGGCAAAAGGCCCTTTTAAAGGCTATTTGTAATTTAGTATAGGGTAGGGATTTTTTTTTTTTTTTTATTTTATTAGGGGGATTAGATTAGGTGTAATTAGTTTAAAAATTTGTAATTATTTTTTTATTTTCTGTAATTTAGTGTTTGTTTTTTTCCGTAATTTAGTTTATTTAATTTAATTGTAATTAATTGTAGTTAGTTTAGGTAATTAATTTAATTATAGTGTAGTGTAGTGTGTAGGTGTAATTGTAACTTAGGTTAGGGTTTATTTTACAGGTACTTTTATATTTATTTTAGCTAGGTAGTTATTAAATAGTTAATAACTATTTAATAACTATTGTACCTAGTTAAAATAAATACAAAGTTGCCTGTAAAATAAAAATAAACCCTAAGCTAGCTACAATGTAACTATTAGTTATATTGTAGCTAGCTTAGGGTTTATTTTATAGGTAAGTATTTAGTTTTAAATAGGAATAATTTAGGTAATAATAGTAATTTTATTTCGTTTTATTTAAATTGTATTTAAGTTATACACACTCTTATGATATATATATATATATATATATATATATATATATATATATATTGAACGTCAATAATCACAATAAGTGGATTTAAAACGCTTTGAAATATATATCTGTACCAATATATTTCTCCAACATAGGTGTGTCCGGTCCACGGCGTCATCCTTACTTGTGGGATATTCTCTTCCCCAACAGGAAATGGCAAAGAGCCCAGCAAAGCTGGTCACATGATCCCTCCTAGGCTCCGCCTACCCCAGTCATTCTCTTTGCCGTTGTACAGGCAACATCTCCACGGAGATGGCTTAGAGTTTTTTAGTGTTTAACTGTAGTTTTTATTATTCAATCAAGAGTTTGTTATTTTGAAATAGTGCTGGTATGTACTATTTACTCAGAAACAGAAAAGAGATGAAGATTTCTGTTTGTATGAGGAAAATGATTTTAGCAACCGTCACTAAAATCCATGGCTGTTCCACACAGGACTGTTGAGAGCAATTAACTTCAGTTGGGGGAACAGTGAGCAGTCTCTTGCTGCTTGAGGTATGACACATTCTAACAAGACGATGTAATGCTGGAAGCTGTCATTTTCCCTATGGGATCCGGTAAGCCATGTTTATTAAGATCGTAAATAAGGGCTTCACAAGGGCTTATTAAGACTGTAGACTTTTTCTGGGCTAAATCGATTCATTATTAACACATATTTAGCCTTGAGGAATCATTTATTCTGGGTATTTTGATATAATAATATCGGCAGGCACTGTTTTAGACACCTTATTCTTTGGGGCTTTCCCAAATCATAGGCAGAGCCTCATTTTCGCGCCGGTGTTGCGCACTTGTTTTTGAGAGGCATGACATGCAGTCGCATGTGAGAGGAGCTCTGATACTTAGAAAAGACTTTCTGAAGGCGTCATTTGGTATCGTATTCCCCTTTGGGCTTGGTTGGGTCTCAGCAAAGCAGATACCAGGGACTGTAAAGGGGTTAAAGTTAAAAACGGCTCCGGTTCCGTTATTTTAAGGGTTAAAGCTTCCAAATTTGGTGTGCAATACTTTTAAGGCTTTAAGACACTGTGGTGAAAATTTGGTGAATTTTGAACAATTCCTTCATGTTTTTTCGCAATTGCAGTAATAAAGTGTGTTCAGTTTAAAATTTAAAGTGACAGTAACGGTTTTATTTTAAAACGTTTTTTGTACTTTGTTATCAAGTTTATGCCTGTTTAACATGTCTGAACTACCAGATAGACTGTGTTCTGAATGTGGGGAAGCCAGAATTCCTATTCATTTAAATAAATGTGATTTATGTGACAATGACAATGATGCCCAAGATGATTCCTCAAGTGAGGGGAGTAAGCATGGTACTGCATCATTCCCTCCTTCGTCTACACGAGTCTTGCCCACTCAGGAGGCCCCTAGTACATCTAGCGCGCCAATACTCCTTACTATGCAACAATTAACGGCTGTAATGGATAATTCTGTCAAAAACATTTTAGCCAAAATGAACACTTATCAGCGTAAGCGCGACTGCTCTGTTTTAGATACTGAAGAGCATGACGACGCTGATAATAATGGTTCTGAAGGGCCCCTAACCCAGTCTGATGGGGCCAGGGAGGTTTTGTCTGAGGGAGAAATTACTGATTCAGGGAACATTTCTCAACAAGCTGAACCTGATGTGATTACGTTTAAATTTAAGTTGGAACATCTCCGCATTCTGCTTAAGGAGGTGTTATCCACTCTGGATGATTGTGACAAGTTGGTCATCCCAGAGAAACTATGTAAAATGGACAAGTTCCTAGAGGTCCCGGGGCTCCCAGAAGCTTTTCCTATACCCAAGCGGGTGGCGGACATTGTTAATAAAGAATGGGAAAGGCCCGGTATTCCTTTCGTCCCTCCCCCCATATTTAAAAAATTGTTTCCTATGGTCGACCCCAGAAAGGACTTATGGCAGACAGTCCCCAAGGTCGAGGGAGCGGTTTCCACTTTAAACAAACGCACCACTATACCCATAGAGGATAGTTGTGCTTTCAAAGATCCTATGGATAAAAAATTAGAAGGTTTACTTAAAAAGATGTTTGTTCAGCAGGGTTACCTTCTACAACCAATTTCATGCATTGTCCCTGTAGCTACAGCCGCATGTTTCTGGTTCGATGAGCTGATAAAGGCGGTCGATAGTGATTCTCCTCCTTATGAGGAGATTATGGACAGAATCAATGCTCTCAAATTGGCTAATTCTTTCGCCCTAGACGCCACTTTGCAATTGGCTAGGTTAGCGGCTAAGAATTCTGGGTTTGCTATTGTGGCGCGCAGAGCGCTTTGGTTGAAATCTTGGTCAGCTGATGCGTCTTCCAAGAACAAGCTACTTAACATTCCTTTCAAGGGGAAAACGCTGTTTGGCCCTGACTTGAAAGAGATTATCTCTGATATCACTGGGGGTAAGGGCCACGCCCTTCCTCAGGATCGGCCTTTCAAGGCAAAAAATAAACCTAATTTTCGTCCCTTTCGTAGAAATGGACCAGCCCAAAGTGCTACGTCCTCTAAGCAAGAGGGTAATACTTCTCAAGCCAAGCCAGCTTGGAGACCAATGCAAGGCTGGAACAAGGGAAAGCAGGCCAAGAAACCTGCCACTGCTACCAAGACAGCATGAAATGTTGGCCCCCGATCCGGGACCGGATCTGGTGGGGGGCAGACTCTCTCTCTTCGCTCAGGCTTGGGCAAGAGATGTTCTGGATCCTTGGGCGCTAGAAATAGTCTCCCAAGGTTATCTTCTGGAATTCAAGGGGCTTCCCCCAAGGGGGAGGTTCCACAGGTCTCAGTTGTCTTCAGACCACATAAAAAGACAGGCATTCTTACATTGTGTAGAAGACCTGTTAAAAATGGGAGTGATTCATCCTGTTCCATTAAGAGAACAAGGGATGGGGTTCTACTCCAATCTGTTCATAGTTCCCAAAAAAGAGGGAACGTTCAGACCAATCTTAGATCTCAAGATCTTAAACAAGTTTCTCAAGGTTCCATCGTTCAAGATGGAAACCATTCGAACTATTCTTCCTTCCATCCAGGAAGGTCAATTCATGACCACAGTGGATTTAAAGGATGCGTATCTACATATTCCTATCCACAAGGAACATCATCGGTTCCTAAGGTTCGCATTCCTGGACAAGCATTACCAGTTCGTGGCGCTTCCTTTCGGATTAGCCACTGCTCCAAGGATTTTCACAAAGGTACTAGGGTCCCTTCTAGCTGTGCTAAGACCAAGGGGCATTGCTGTAGTACCTTACTTGGACGACATTCTGATTCAAGCGTCGTCCCTTCCTCAAGCAAAGGCTCACACGGACATTGTCCTGGCCTTTCTCAGATCTCACGGATGGAAAGTGAACGTGGAAAAGAGTTCTCTATCTCCGTCAACAAGGGTTCCCTTCTTGGGAACAATAATAGACTCCTTAGAAATGAGGATTTTTCTGACAGAGGCCAGAAAAACAAAACTTCTAGACTCTTGTCGGATACTTCATTCCGTTCCTCTTCCTTCCATAGCGCAGTGCATGGAAGTGATCGGTTTGATGGTAGCGGCAATGGACATAGTTCCTTTTGCGCGCATTCATCTAAGACCATTACAACTGTGCATGCTCAGTCAGTGGGATGGGGACTATACAGACTTGTCTCCGAAGATACAAGTAAATCAGAGGACCAGAGACTCACTCCGTTGGTGGCTGTCCCTGGACAACCTGTCACAAGGGATGACATTCCGCAGACCGGAGTGGGTCATCGTCACGACCGACGCCAGTCTGATGGGCTGGGGCGCGGTCTGGGGATCCCTGAAAGCTCAGGGTCTTTGGTCTCGGGAAGAATCTCTTCTACCGATAAATATTCTGGAACTGAGAGCGATATTCAATGCTCTCAAGGCTTGGCCTCAGCTAGCGAAGGCCAAGTTCATACGGTTTCAATCAGACAACATGACAACTGTTGCGTACATCAACCATCAGGGGGGAACAAGGAGTTCCCTAGCGATGGAAGAAGTGACCAAAATCATTCTATGGGCGGAGTCTCACTCCTGCCACCTGTCTGCTATCCACATCCCAGGAGTGGAAAATTGGGAAGCGGATTTTCTGAGTCGTCAGACATTGCATCCGGGGGAGTGGGAACTCCATCCGGAAATCTTTGCCCAAGTCACTCAGCTGTGGGGCATTCCAGACATGGATCTGATGGCCTCTCGTCAGAACTTCAAAGTTCCTTGCTACGGGTCCAGATCCAGGGATCCCAAGGCGGCTCTAGTGGATGCACTAGTAGCACCTTGGACCTTCAAACTAGCTTATGTGTTCCCGCCGTTTCCTCTCATCCCCAGGCTGGTAGCCAGGATCAATCAGGAGAGGGCGTCGGTGATCTTGATAGCTCCTGCGTGGCCACGCAGGACTTGGTATGCAGATCTGGTGAATATGTCATCGGCTCCACCTTGGAAGCTACCTTTGAGACGAGACCTTCTTGTTCAGGGTCCGTTCGAACATCCGAATCTGGTTTCACTCCAGCTGACTGCTTGGAGATTGAACGCTTGATCTTATCGAAGCGAGGGTTCTCAGATTCTGTTATCGATACTCTTGTTCAGGCCAGAAAGCCTGTAACTAGAAAGATTTACCACAAAATTTGGAAAAAATATATCTGTTGGTGTGAATCTAAAGGATTCCCTTGGGACAAGGTTAAGATTCCTAAGATTCTATCCTTCCTTCAAGAAGGATTGGAAAAAGGATTATCTGCTAGTTCCCTGAAGGGACAGATTTCTGCCTTGTCTGTGTTACTTCACAAAAAGCTGGCAGCTGTGCCAGATGTTCAAGCCTTTGTTCAGGCTCTGGTTAGAATTAAGCCTGTTTACAAGCCTTTGACTCCTCCTTGGAGTCTCAACTTAGTTCTTTCAGTTCTTCAGGGGGTTCCGTTTGAACCCTTACATTCCGTTGATATTAAGTTATTATCTTGGAAAGTTTTGTTTTTAGTTGCAATTTCTTCTGCTAGAAGAGTTTCAGAATTATCTGCTCTGCAGTGTTCTCCTCCTTATCTGGTGTTCCATGCAGATAAGGTGGTTTTACGTACTAAACCTGGTTTTCTTCCAAAAGTTGTTTCTAACAAAAACATTAACCAGGAGATTATCGTACCTTCTCTGTGTCCGAAACCAGTTTCAAAGAAGGAACGTTTGTTGCACAATTTGGATGTTGTTCACGCTCTAAAATTCTATTTAGATGCTACAAAGGATTTTAGACAAACATCTTCCTTGTTTGTTGTTTATTCCGGTAAAAGGAGAGGTCAAAAAAGCAACTTCTACCTCTCTCTCTTTTTGGATTAAAAGCATCATCAGATTGGCTTACGAGACTGCCGGACGGCAGCCTCCCGAAAGAATCACGGCTCATTCCACTAGGGCTGTGGCTTCCACATGGGCCTTCAAGAACGAGGCTTCTGTTGATCAGATATGTAGGGCAGCGACTTGGTCTTCACTGCACACTTTTACCAAATTTTACAAGTTTGATACTTTTGCTTCTTCTGAGGCTATTTTTGGGAGAAAGGTTTTGCAAGCCGTGGTGCCTTCCATTTAGGTGACCTGATTTGCTCCCTCCCTTCATCCGTGTCCTAAAGCTTTGGTATTGGTTCCCACAAGTAAGGATGACGCCGTGGACCGGACACACCTATGTTGGAGAAAACAGAATTTATGTTTACCTGATAAATTACTTTCTCCAACGGTGTGTCCGGTCCACGGCCCGCCCTGGTTTTTTTAATCAGGTCTGATAATTTATTTTCTTTAACTACAGTCACCACGGTACCATATGGTTTCTCCTATGCAAATATTCCTCCTTAACGTCGGTCGAATGACTGGGGTAGGCGGAGCCTAGGAGGGATCATGTGACCAGCTTTGCTGGGCTCTTTGCCATTTCCTGTTGGGGAAGAGAATATCCCACAAGTAAGGATGACGCCGTGGACCGGACACACCGTTGGAGAAAGTAATTTATCAGGTAAACATAAATTCTGTTTTTTTGTATGGTAACCAATGTTAGAGTATTTACTAAATATTATATTTATTATAATACTAAATATTACTAAATATTTACTAAATATTTAATATTTAATAAAAATGGGCTGTAGATAAGAAGTAGTGAAGTCTTATACTCCTTATATTGTCAACAACCCGTAATCATTGAGAACATGACAACCGATTGAATCGATTGAACCTTCAAAAGCGCATGCATGTCTTTCCACTGTATGTGTAAGTGTGATATCAGGGATACGATATGCGCATGCGCGAGTCAATGGATCGCAATGTGCACGCTGACCGCAGTCCACTCTTTCAAATACTTGGGTATGTTGTTAGACCCTAATCTATCTTTTGGCCTCCACATAGAAAAACTTGCATCTAAACTTTATCCAAAACTAGGTGCCCTGTACAGAAACAAATCTTGCCTCAGCCCTACAGTAAAAGAAAAGATTGTACAGCAAATGCTGATGCCTATCATTGATTATGGGGACGTAGTATACGCACCTGCACCGCAAACTCACCTTAATAAACTTAATACATTGTATAACTCGTTCTGCTGCTTTGTGCTACAATGTAACTACAGGACCCACCATTGTGACATGCTAAAAGAACTAAACTGGCTGACGCTGGAAACCAGACGCACCCTCCATCTTTCCTGCCTTGTGTTTAAGAGCCTTTCTGGGAAGCTCCCACCCTACCTGAGCAGAATGCTCTCCCCGGCTATTCCCACCTCCTATAACCTCCGATCCAGTACCAGCACATTATTTAGTTTGCCACAATACAAAAAGAAAGCAGCTCGATTCTCCTTTTCCTACAGAGCGCCACAGTTATGGAATGACCTCCCGCACACTTTCAAACCTTCCCCAAGCCTAATATCCTTTAAGAGATCCCTCTCTACATATCTCAAAACAGAATGCACCTGTTATGGTTGATTATATATTTCCTACCTGTTCTATGTTAATTTTTGCATATATTGTGTATTATTATTGTTTTTGTATTTTATTGTACCCTATTGTATCAATGCAATGTTTTGTGAACCCAGGACATACTTGAAAACAAGAGAAATCTCAATGTATCCTTCCTGGTAAAATATTTTTATAAATAAATAAATAAATGGTGACAAAATCGTCACATAATGATATGCATGAAATAGGAATACTATTGGAAATTGGGTTTGTTCGTGCACGGCCCATATTAGAAAGTTGGCTATAATGACGTAATCTGCAAAAATTATTATTTAATTTTATAGCGTTTCTAAAGATTGTTGGACTGTAAAATTAGGTAGGTGATGAAATATACACATTATTGATTGTAAATTATTGTTCAGGTTGTGGCCAAAAATGGAAAGTTTTGGAATCCTTTAAGTTATAATAATTTATATTTCTTATAGATATCTACTTGAATCTACCTATTTATATTTCTATAGGTGAGGTTAAAACAAGAGTTTATCTCAAATTGCAGAGCAAGAAAAGTTTTTATTTTGTGTCTATTTAACCTGTGATAACTGTCCACTAGCCTTCTTGTGACTCCAATTTTACAATGCAATTTAATAATCTAAATTAGTTGTGTTTAAATTTCCTTTCTTGCTTACATTATTATAAAATGAAACACACAATGTAAAGTGAATACAACTTTAATTATTTAAGTACTTAATTGAACTCAATAGAATTAGAGTTTGCTGAAGTTTGAATATCGTGACAGAATTAATGTATTCTCGCTATTTCGATCACAACATAAATTATGAATATTTCACATTCCAATGTTCTACGCATACAGAACAATTTCAGCCAGATTACGAGTTTTGAGCGCTATAGGGAAATTAACGACCGCAAAATTTTTGGCGTTATTTCACCTCCATATTTAGCGCTGCTATTACTTTAAAAAAGCAGGCTTGTGTTGGGAATATGGTGGCGTTGAGCTCCATACTGCACTAAAATCAAGCGCTGCTTTGACGTGCTCATGCACCATTTACCCATAGACATCAATGGAAAGAGCCGGCAAGAAAAAGCCTAACACCTGCGATCGCGGAAACAAAAGCTCCGTAACGCAGCCCCATTGATGTCTATGGGGAAAGAAAAAGTTATGTTTAAACCTAACACCCTAACATAAACCCCACTTCTAAACACCCCTAATCTGCTGACCCTAACATCGCTGCCACCTACATAATGTTATGAACCCCTAATCTGCTGCCTCTAACATCGCCACCACTTACATTACAGTTATTAACCCCTAATCTGCTTCCCCAAACATTGCTGCCACTTACATTACAGTTATTAACCCCTAATCTGCTGCCCCTAACATCGCTGCCACTTACATTAGAATCCACTTTAATTCCTATTGGCTGATACAAATATTTCAGCCAATAGGAATGTAAGGGACGCCATCTTGGATGACGTCACTTAAAGGGAACCTTCATTTTACGCCGACAACCATAAGAAGAGGATGCTCCGCACCGGATGTCTTGAAGATGGAGCTGCTCCGCGCCGGATGGATGAAGATAGAAGATGCCATCTGGATGAAGACTTCTTCCCGCTTGGATGAGGACTTCGCGGGCTGGAGGAGGATGGATGTCTGGACTTTGATAACTGTAAGTGGATCATCGGGGGTTAGTGTTAGGTTTTTTAAGGGTTTTTTGGGTGTTTTTTTTAGGTTAGGGTTTTGGACAATTCTTTAAAGAGCTAAATGCCCTTTTAAGGGCAATGCCCATCCAAATGCCCTTTTCAGGGCAATGTTTAGCTTAGGTAACTTTGTATTTATTTTAATTAGGTAGCTAGTAAATAGTTAATAACTATTTACTAACTAGTCTACCTAGTTAAAATAAATACAAAATTACCTGTGAAATAAAACCTAAGATAGCTGCAATATAACTATTGTTTATTTTGTAGCTAGCTTATTTTTTATGTACAGGTAAGTATGTATTTAGTTTTAAATAGGAATTATTTAGTTAATAATTGTAAGGTTTATTTAGATTTATTTTAATTAGATTTAAGTTAAGGGGTGTTAGGTTTAGGGTTACGTTAGGGTTAGACTTAGGGTTACGTTAGGGTTAGGATTAGGGGTTAATATATTTATGTAGAGTTAGTGATGTGGGAGGTCAGAGGTTTAGGGGTTAATAATTTATTTTAGTATATTTCGTTGTGGGGGGCTTGCGGTTTAGTGGTTATGGTTTATTATAGCGGTGGTGTGGACGGACGGCAGATTAGGGGTAAATAATATTTAAATAGTGTTTGCGATGCTGGAGGGCGGCAGTTTAGGGGTTAATAGGTTTATTACAGTGGTGACGATGTCGTGGAGCGACGGAATAGAGGTTAATAAATTTTAATAGTGGTGGCGAGGTCCGGAGTGGCAGATTAGTGGTTAATAAATTTATTATAGTGTTTGCGATGCGGGAGGGCCTCAGTTTAGGGGTTAATAGGTAGTTTATGGGTGTTTAGTGTACTCTTTAACTCTTTTGTTATGAGTTTTATGCTACAGCTTTGTAACATAAAACTCATAACTACTGACTTTAGATGGCCGTACGGATCTTGTCAGTATAGGGTGTATGTCTCACTTTTTGGCCTCCTATGCAAACTCGTAATACCGCCGCTATGAGAGTCCCATTGAAAAAGGATTTTTTTAAAAGTGCTGTACTGACGTTGCATGACGGCCAAAAAGGTGTGTGGTACACCTATACCTACAAGACTTGCAGTAGCAGCGTTAGGGAAAAAGCAGCGTTATGAAGCATAACGCTGCTTTTTCACTCATAACGCAAAACTCGTAATCTAGCTGACAGTACTTTGTATTGTAAATACATATTTCTTTATATATCTATATACATATACCTGTATATCTATTCCTATAGATATATAGTTATATATATATGTATTTTACATGGATAGTATCATATATATATAGAAATACACATTTTATAATACAAAGTACATTATTTTCTATGTGAAAAACATAGGAATGTAAAATATGCATAATGCACATCGGAGTTCGCAATTAATGACTAAATCGGTCGGGTTAGCGCACATGAAAAATTGCTATCTTCAATGCGTGTTCTTGAAATATTAAATATAAACTATTAAGAATATTAATAATAATTATTATACATACTGCAAATATATATATATATATATATATATACATATTTATTTTAGTTGGATTATGGGAGTCAGACACCGCAATCCACCTAGCGCAACGCTTTGCGGCAAATCGTGCAGCGCCGGGCAGCAAAATAAAAATATATATGAATATATATATATTTATGTGTTTATATGTGTATATACACACATTAATATATATATATATATATATATATATATATATACAGTGTATATATACATATATATATATATATATATATATATATAAAAATAAAATTATATACATATATAGTTACAGTAAAAACATAGTCATTCGAAACGACTTCCGGTGGGCGGGCCTGAAGAGCAGCAGCACTGAGAGTGAGCTCCGTGTACAGCGGAGCTTTAAGCCTATCTGACTGTCTCTACAAAGTGCCCCACGCAAGTGTCCTGTTGGGCAAAACGTTTCTGAGCTGCTCCAACCGACTTTGCAGCGTGAAGGGCAAGTTAAAGCAGCCCTTGTCCCCGGAGGGACGGAGAAAGCGCGACACCCGGCGCCATTTTAGGTATCAGTGAAGGGCCTGCTTCAGAACATCACCGCATAGGTACAGGAGTCAGCGCTAAGCCGAGCAGGCAGTGTCTCACCTGCAGAATCGGACACACTTGCCGCCGCCACCGCAACGAAAAGCAGGTCCAAGTGAAAACCTGCAGGAGCCGTCTGGATCAAGCTGTTCAATATGTAAATGTGTTGTTTGCCTTGCAGATGAGGGTGGTGGTGTTCCCAGGGTTATGTATCTTGTATCATTTCTAATTTTGCTTGGGATTGACGGGAGAAGTATGGCCCTTCTTCTGTATGACCCCGGGAAATATCAATCTAAACCCCTAGACACTGATTCCATACAGTTGCCACATGCCACACAGTGTGGATGCCCTTACCAGGTGCCTTACTCTCCCACGGAAGGGCTGATAATTACACTGTCTCCCTACACACCCTTGAGGGGTCATATACTATCCCAATTAATATTTCCATATGGCTCTGAGTCTCCCTGCCTAATAGTGGAAACGACCAGCCCACTTTGTTTACTCACTACCTGGCCCATATTCCTTGTGAGCCCGGTCCCTCTCCCACGTGTCACTAAGAGCACCTTGTATAATGTTGCATGCCACCTCTTCAGAGTTTTTTTTACAACTGGCACTGGCATATGCTGGGAGGGTCAGGCTGTTAAAATATGGAGGGGCCTTGCTGTTTAACCTTTTGAAACTCCTGGGGCCCTTATCTTTAAATGTGTCTCTGATTATGTTCTTTTTTTGGCTCTGTCCCCAGACCATTCCCGGAGCTCCTGTGGCTCTGCCCCTCTTGGACATGGATTCGTGGAGAAGTGCCCCTGGCTGTCCTCTGCTTGTAAGCTTACCTTCTGATTCTCTATTCCTCAAACCTTCGCTAACACATCATATAAGTGCTCTTTACCCTACCAGAAAGGGCCATACCTCAACACATTTTAGCATAAAAGATCAAACCCACAGGCCCACATGGCATAGATCCTTCACCTATATTAGCCGCCTTTATTCTACTCCTAGACCTACCATATGGCTATAAACCTTAGGTTCATTTCCTGGAATGTTGGGGGCATCTCGTCCCCGGCAAAAAGGAGTATGATTCTACAGCAGCTAAAAAGCTTACAGACTGACATAGCACTGCTCCAGGAAACAAAATTAACCTCTGAGGAACACGAGAAATTGAAAACTCGTTGGGTAGGCCATATTCTATACTCCCCTACTGAGGGTAGAAAGAGGGGGGTGGCTATCTTAGTTAGGAAGGGCCTCTCGATATCTTTTTCACAAGTAAATATAGATAGAGGGGGTAGATATATACTAGCGGCCCTGAGGGTGGGGAAATTGGATTATACTTTATGTAATGTGTACGGCCCTAACAAATTCTCCCCCTCTTCTGGTCGTCTTTGCTGGCCAGGCTTGCCACCTACACTGCCCCTATTATTTTGGGAGGGGATTTCAACTTGGCCCAGGCTCTTCCCCTGGATAGGTTCAAAGACCCTACGTCAGTCAGCTCCTCCAAATATTCGCACACAAGATATAAAAGAGAGGTTTCTTTGATAAATAACCTAAAAACTATGTTGGGACTCGTAGATGTGTGGAGGATTAGGAACCCATTGGAGAGAGACTATACCTGTCTGTCCAAAACGCACAGTACCCTGTCCAGAATAGATTATTTTCTAACCTCCTCTGAAATAACGTCTCAAATCCTCCACCCCACCATTGAACACATAACAATATCAGACCATGCCCCAATTCATTTCATGCTTCAGCCTGCACCCACTAGACCCACGAACAGAGCTTGGAGATTTCCCACGTACTTGTACAACGACATAAATTTCCGACAGCATCTCAGGACTGAGTGGGCATACTACGCATCAGACAATGAACAGCACACAAACAACCCAGACTTGTTTTGGCATGCTTCCAAACCAGTCATGAGGGGAATTATTACTTCTTTTACAGCACGCCACAATAAAAAATTCAAAAAAATTGATGAGGCATTTCTAGCAAACCTTACTGAGGCATACAATGGATACCTTTCTAATCCCATCCCCACTTCTAGGCAAAAATACTATGATCTCAAGCGAGCTAGGGACACGCATCTAGCTCAACAAAACAACAACTTCGACCTGCACAGACAGGGGCGATACTTTAGACACGGTAACAGATCTGGTAGGCTACTGGCAAACTTAGTCAAGATTTCTACACCTAAATCACACATATTGGCTATAAAATCCCAATCGCGTTTAACTTCGAATAATAAGGAAATCATGTCGGAGTTCATTAAATACTATACCTCCTTATACACAGGCCAAGAGATTAGCTTAGAGGCTAAGCAGAGCTTTTGGGGCTCCACAAATATTCCTTCTCTCTCAGATGAGCAGAACTCACTGCTCAGTGCTAATATTCTTCCTCAGGAAATTATTAAAGCTATAAACAGAGCCAAACTTGGAAAAGCAGCAGGCCCTGATGGGTTACCTACAGAGTATTACAGACTCTTGGTAAATGAGGTTGCCCCTGCCCTGTCCTCTCTATTTACAGCATATTTGGAAGGCTCTTCTCAGATAGATACTAGATTTACGGAGGCAAATATCTGTCTCATCCCCAAGCCGGATAAGGATCCCACAGACACCTCCTCCTATCGCCCAATTTTGTTGCTAAATGGAGATTACAAGTTGCTAACCAAAATATTAGCTGACAGATTGGCTCAAGTCCTTCCCTCAATTATACATACAGATCAGACTGGGTTCATCAAAGGAAGATCATCTGTAATCAATATTAGGAAAACTTTGGCAATTACTTCCCATTATTGGTATAACTCCCATTCCCTCAATCCTGTTGAACTACAGGATGCTTGTCTCCTGGCCCTTGACGCAGAAAAAGCATTCGACAGGATTGAGTGGGACCACCTACATACCACGTTAGAGAAATTTGGCCTTTCAGGCAATTTCGCAACCTTTCTTCGCCGGTTATACACAGCCCCCAAGGCGTCTCTGATAGTTAATAGTGAACTCTCCCACCCATTTGAGTTGCAGAGGGGAACGAGACAAGGGTGCCCTCTTTCCCCTCTGTTGTTTGACCTAGCCATAGAGCCCCTTGCATGTCACATCCGTCAACGATGTGCTGGTTTGGACGTTCTGGACCACAAGCAACATCTCTTACTGTATGCAGATGACTTGCTATTATTCATAGGCAATCCTGCTGCTAATCTGAACCCTCTTTTGGATTTAATTGAAAACTTCGGCACTTTCACAGGTTATAAAATTAATATTAACAAATCCGAAGTTCTCTGGCTACAAAATAAGCAAAAAAAACCTTTGACAAATACTACACTCAAAATAACAGATGGTTCCCTTAGATACCTAGGTATTCATTTACATGTGAACCCTAACAAATTATACCACCTGAATCTGACAAACACCATACACAATATAAAACTTTCGGGATGGAACAGTTTACCTCTGTCACTCACAGGAAGAATCCACCTTTTTAAAATGGTGGCGTTGCCAAAACTCTTGTACCCTCTGCAGATGCTACCACTACTCCTTACCAAACAAGACACCAAATCACTACAGTCTGCTTTAGGACAGTTTATCTGGAGAGGGAGGAAACATAGGATAGGGAGAGACTACCTGGTTATGTCCTTAGATAAGGGAGGACTTCGCCTTCCGAACATTGCGTGGTACAACTGGGCCACCCTAGCTAAATTAGTCTTGGATTGGTTGGTTGGTAACAACCACTTTACTGTCCCCATCCTAGAAGGGAACTTTGTTAAACCAATGTACTTGGCCTTCTTGCCTCATGCAAGCTTTACTTCATTACCTTTACAAATACAGCGTCACATATTGTATAGGGATCCGCTCAGGGCCTGGGCCAAGTTGTGCAGGTTATGGGGGATAGACAAATCAGTAAGCAGATACCTACCAATTCAGGGCAACCTGAATTTCCTACCTGGTTACACCACCAAAGCATTTCAGGTATGGCGAGCTCATGACCTCTCCAAGATTAAACAACTTTTTAATCCTTTCAGGACCTGAGGGATAGGTTCAATCTTCCAAACTCACATAGTTTTGCATACTTTCAGTGTAGACACTACATCTCCAAACTAAAAACAGAAGGATGTCTTCCCAAAGAACCCACTAATATTGATAGCCTATGTGCATTGGCGAGACAGGGATCCTATAAAATCACATACACCTACAACTCCATTCTTAAACACTTTGAAGATAACGTTATGAGTAATCTTAAATCAAAATGGGATGGCTTTGATGGTCTGCTGGTAACTGAGGAACTCATTAATGAGAGTTTACAAAAAATACAGACAGTCACAATCTCGGCAAAATTAAGGGAGACACACCTAAAATTAATTCAACAGGCCTATATTACTCCACGCCTGTGTTCCAGATAGATTCCTGGAGCTAGAGATATCTGCCCCAAATGTAGTTATGGCTCACCAGATTGGTTGCACCTGATATGGGACTGTCCCAAGCTAAGGAGCTTTTGGCTTAAAATATTGTACTGGCTTACAAAAGTAACAAAAACCCAAATAGTACCCTCAGCCCAACAAATAATCTTCCTAATCCCCAGTAATGTTGTCCATCCTATTGATAAATTAGTATCTATGGTAATAGTTCTGGCAAAACAAATTATACTGGCAGGGTGGGCAGGAGAAAACTCCCCTCCCCTCCAAAAGCTTCTTCGAAGTATACACACGCAAATGCTAATTGAACAGGCAGACGTAAGGGGAGATCCGGAAAAGCGGATTAAACATTTAATATTTAAATGGGAAACTTGCCTACTACATCTACCTGAGTCAGTTAGGGAGAGAGTCATATACCCATTTAAGAATAGTCTCTTTATACTTAACGAGAACCTCAAGGGGAAATGGTCTTTCCCAGCTGTCCAAAAGTAATTGCCCTAGGTACATGTGCTCTTGACTGTCCTAAGACCCTTCTTGGTGAAACTGTCTCTCGCTGCCGCTTTCTTCTCCCTTCTCTCTTTCTTTCTGGTCCGTGTCGAGGGGGGTGAGCTTCACCGGTGGGCTCTGGGTAAGTTATTATGTGTTATTTTTTGTTGGTATTTTTGTTTTATGTATTATGTTTTATTGTTGTTTTGGTATACATAAGAAAATGTGAGTCCAAGTCCCTACATGGTGAATTCATATGGGTCATTTTGACGTACCCACACAAAGAATCTAGCAATCTGTTATTACTTGTTTCTTATCAATGGCCTCTGATTGAACATTTTCATTGAAATGTGTTAATTTACGCTTTCTGCCATGTATGTTCTGGATTCTAATTATAAATAAAGTTATTTAAAAAAAAAAACATAGTCATTCATTTACCTCTATGTATTTTTCAAAAACCCCACATCCCTTCACTTTAACCCCTTATAAGTGCTTCGTGCAGTTTTTTTTAAAAAAAACAATAAAGATGCTAATATTTTTATTTAACTTTAAATAACTGTCCTCTTCATTTAAGGGACCTGACCTCTGGTTAATTGTGTGTAAAAGTGTAAAGTGATATTACTAGCTTGTGGGGGCATTATTTAATGTTTGCCTGTAAAGGGACATATTTCCCCCTTTATTGGTGCACGTTAAGATAGAGCTCCACATGTAATTTAGCCTTTAATTGGAAAAAATTTAGATGAAAATATTTTGGTGGTGTACAAATTCTATAGTATTCAAAAAGTGCATCCTCAAAATTAAAAAAAAAAGCTCTACGAACAGCCAAGATATATTCTGAATTCCAAAGTTAATCTTTTAAAGGTCAAATAGAGACCTGTGTTGGGTCAGATTCATGCATGTCAAAATTGTATTAAGAAAATCACATTATCTATGTCTTATTCAATGACAAAAATACTGTATATTCAAAGGAGTGCTGTTCACTTTATCTATAGAATTCTAGTCATAGTACAAAATCACATTATCTATGTCTTATTCAAGGACAAAAATACTGTATATTCAAAGGAGTGCTGTTCACTTTATCTATAGAATTCTAGTCATAGTACTGCACACAGCCATATATTGCTAGTGCTTTCAATCTACATAATCTTCTATTGTTCTAAATACTTTACAAATTACAATGTTTCAATTTACCCAACCTAAATTATTATAATTGTTTATGGATACCTTTAAATCTTAAAGTTAAAATATAGTTCCATATATTTCTAGGTTAAAAAAAGAACTAGAGACATACAAAGAGGATGATTTGGAAAATGTGTATGAAACTCTTCGTGTGGAGATAGAATTTTTACAGGTGGTATGTCCTTTTTTTCCCTCCTCTATGAAATTAAAGTTTATTCAGACGCTAACATATATTTAGCTGAATTATTCTGCAGATTGATTCTTCTTTTATTGTGGTAGACAGCTTGTGCTTCAGAAATCTAATCTAAGGTATACTTGCTCATACCATTTCTGTATTTCTTTTTGGTTCAGAGACAAGCATGTTATTATTTATAATGTACTATGCTTTATCCTGCTAGTCTGATTCATGGTGATGGAATCAAAATTAAATGAACACTATGAAGTAGGTAAAAAGCATTTTCAAAAAATGGACTCACAATGACTGAAAAATGAGGTGCTTGTTTGTAATCCTTTTTTGAAAACTCTATTAAACCGTACATAAGCCATAGTAAATACTTTTTATAACTTAGGTGGCAACCATTAATGCATATGAAGAGAAAAAGCATACTGTGCTTTACAGTTGATAAAATGCTAAGAAATGCTGCTTAAAACGACAATACTATAGACACTGTTTAAAGATAACGCTCAATTTGAGATAAATTATGAATGAAAACACAACTGATAGATTAAACCATAATAACCTGTATTCTTTTAAAATAAATTTGGACTATGTGTTTATTCATTGCATGGGTTAAATAAATACATCAATTCAAGCAACAGGAATAAAATACATACTTAGAAAGCCATTCATTTTCAAAATAAATGGCTCTAATGAAATAGACCATTTCATTTTACTTGAAAAGAAAAGAAAATTCCATATTGGCTGAAAAGTTATATACCTTTTGAAGATTTAGGTGAGTATATAAAACACACTTGTCAACCAGTGATAAATTGACTATATACTTCCACTCTAAGAAGGATAAAGATTACTAGGATATGCCAGAAGGGAATTTCATGTCTCATAAGGGAGTGATCAATATTTCCAATGGAAGAGTGATTTATCCTAAGTTTAGTGGTTATCCCTCAACCTTGATTGAAGTGCTTGTAACTTGAAAGCCAACATGAAGGAACTTTTGCAATAACACATTTGGGTATAGGTTAACCTTGAATTTTGCATATGTTGGTGAAAATGAAAATGCTTGTGTATTCACATTTACTTGAATAATTTGAGGAAGTACCTTGTGTAATCTAGAGTATCCAGATAACTGCTTATATCCTCTAGGGTTTCTATGGGAAACTTACATTGAAACATTATTTGCCCAAGAATCAGTAATTTTTGAAGAATAAATCATTTCAGTGCTTCGCCTGGTTTTCATCTGACTTTCAAACAAATTAAGCAGCTAGATAGCTCTCTTCTAAAATTTAACTTAAGAACAATAATATAACTTTGCACATCATCTGCCATTTGATTGGGTTCCTTTATCAATTGACAAGACATCAGTGAATCTACACTATCTCTAATTGGTATATTATGATGAAAATGATTGTCTATTCAAACCCATTAAAAGTGCCATACAAAGTTGTTTTCACGGATAGTTTGCAGAATCTTTCAAATTCAAGATCATTCTAATCTATTAGAAAATCTGTGTTTATGTCCCATGATTTTCATTTTTTTTTTATTTCCAGTCAGACAACTGAAAAAGTTTTTTGTTTTTGTTATTATAGTTATTCTTTTATTCTACAACCTTTTAAAATTAATATTCACCACTTTGGAGAACTCAAATTGTACTTTAGGAGGAAGTTGTTGCATGTTAAAGTTTTTGCTCTCAATTATGGCAAAAAGAAGGTGCCATAGCACATATATTATTTGATTAGGATAAGGTTTTTCCCTTGTGCTTTCTACTAATTGAATTGATTCCTACATTTCCTATTTGTCAAAAAAAAAGCATACTAAATATATCAACATGAACAAATGGCAAATGTGTGTTGAATACAATTAAATAATGTTAAAAATTATATTTAAAGCAACATGGAAGTCCAAATGAAACTTTTGTGATTCGGAAAGAGCATACCATAGAAAAAAAATTACAATTCACTTTTATAATCATATTTTCTTCTTTCTTTTGATATCCTTTTTAAAGTAGGCTCATTTCCATAGGAACATACAGTGTAATTATTATTATTCTTTATTTATAAAGCGCCAACAGATTCCGCAGCGCTGCCCATGGGTACAAGGATAACTGTACAATGGAGAAACAATACGATAAGACAACATTTTAGACAAATACAGGGGGAATTGAGGGCCCTATTCCCGTGGTAACTTACAATCTAGACAGCACTTTATTGCAGAAGTGTTTGCAATAAAGGATTTCAAGAATAAGAGGTGCCAGGCATTTCGGCTTTGTTAACCCTCAATTCTGTGGCACATATAACTTTTTATTCTTCACAATATAATCAAACTCGAGCCTTTTTTTACTTTCAGTGATCTAAAGGGAAATATCTTGACTTTGAATTTGCAAAGCCTCAGAGCCATCATCTTTGCCTGATATGGATTTTTTCTGTATGTTTTGTATATTTGTTATGTGTCCTGACACTTTCCTTAATGTATTGGTAATGTTCTGCTCTCTGCCCCTTCTGTGATGTTTGAAGCCCTTCATGTTTTTCTTTTTTCATGGTCATATCTGATCTGATCCATTGTCCTTGTGACCCAGTGACCTTTTCACTAGTGATTATTACTGGTTTTCTCCTTGTGACTTGCTTTTGTCTTGGTTTTGTTTCTCACTCATTTTCCTAATGTTTCTGATTCTTTACTTTTCTCTCCCCCTGCGATTTCTCTTCTCACTCCTCTGTCACATTCTTTCCCCTTATTGTCCCCATGATTGCCCCTCTCAATCCCCCTTTTATTTTCTTGCCCCCCTGATTGTCCAGCTTACTTTCTTTGTCTTCCTCACTTCCACAAAAATGCTCTTTACATATATGCTTTTGTTAGTTTCAAAATCAGATAGAAAAATACAGTAGAACCCCCCCCAGTGTCATTATACAGAAATTAATGTCACAACTTTTGTTAAAAAAGGATGAACGAGCCTTGGTTGGTGTGGACTAACCATAGATAAGTATAACTCACTGGCAAATAGAAGTAGGTCTTCTTGCGCCTCTGTGGCTGCCGTCTTAGCCAGAAAGGGAGCTTTTGAAATGGAAGGCAATACAACAGCTTTTGCCCGGGGACCCAGAGTGGGCTAGTTACGACCCTATGCATAATTATTTTACATGTTAAAAAACACCTAAAGGACATGTGTTAAATTTACCTTGCTTTTGTTCGCTATAAAGTTCTATTATTAGACTTATTCTTAAACAAAAGATGTGGAAATTAATATTCAACTTGTAGGTACTGAGAACTTCTATTCTAGTACCTAGGTATGCAAGATCAAGTCTAATGTAGGCTCCGCACAAGTCCCCGCATTTGGTTTTGTGTTTTTATGGATTTTCACATATTTGCCCATACTGAGTGTAAGAAAACTAGATGTTCTTCTTTTATCACTTAACCTACATTGTGTACTGATTCAAACGGCATAGTTTCTAATGAATTTGAATGGCATAGAAAAGGAAGCCATAAATCTCTGGTGAATATGAAGGGACCTATCTATTAAGCTCCATATGGAGCTTGACGCCCCCGTGTTTCTGGCGAGCCTGCAGACTTGCCAGATACAGCACTTACGAAGCAGCGGTCTAAAGACCGCTGCTCCATAACCCTGTCCGCCTGCTCTGAGCAGGCGGACAGACATCGCCACCAATCAACCCTATCGAGTATGGGCGGCGTTGCACCAGCAGCTCACAAGAGCTGCTGGGGCAATGCTGAATACGGAGAGCGTATTGCTCTCCGCATTCAGCGAGGTCTGTCGGACCTGATCTGCACTGTCAGATCAGGTCCTCAAGACCTTTGTTAAATAGGACTCAATGTGTTCATACGGAAGTATCTAGTTGAATGGAATTGGTGTCATAGTTTGAAATTCAGATGATAATTGTTCTTGAATATTCCATATTAAATGCTGGTTCACTAAACATAGGTACTAGGAGCAAAGAGGTCTCAGTTGAATGCAACAGTGAGCTCCATTGGCTTTTAGTGCTCTTTGAAATTTCCTGGATAAGCCACCATTTAAATATATGTTGATGATTTAATGGGTCACATCCAGATATATTTAAAAAGTATTTTAGTTAAATAGTTTATCTTATTATGACTGCTGTTATTTATTTGCTTTTATATTTGTTGCATGTTAAAAGGGAATTTAATGTTTTGAAAGTCTGCTTACAGATCTCATTACAATTATTTCTATGTTACTCTCAAAATAGTATAGTTAATCTAAACCTGTATATTTTAACCTTGGGAGATGAATTTGGAAAAGTGGTGGGTTTCAACTATAACAAGAATCAGAGATAATTAATGGGGGTACTTTAAAAACAGAAAAAGCTATAAAGCTTTTTGTAGAGCTGCTGTAAAAAAGTACTGAGTATCAACATGATACATTTACATAATTAAATATGAATTGGATCTTGTGTGATTCAGCAGACATTTGTGTTATATTTTCTGAATAAAAAAGCAGGTAATTATTTAGACCAAGGCTAATGCACAAGTACAATTTCTGGCAGTACTTTGATGAAATAAACATTTTAATCTTGTCTCAGTGTATGGTGTAGATTTATTTCATTATTTATCTTCTAACACAAAGTTCTATTTTTTTTTCTCAGGAATTATCCAAAAAATCTGCTCACATGAAAAAATGAGTTTAAGCACCAAAAAGCAAGAGAAAAATAAATATATGAGTTGTCATTTTGCTATTGTTTTGCCCTGAGAAAATGGAGCAAAAGGTTAATTATATCACAAAAAGGTTAATTTTATCAAATGTACATTACACAGGAATACTGCTAATTTTTTTCTTCACGAAATGTTTTGTGTCATACATTTTTTAGCAAAAGAGATATTTCTAATTGTTTAATTTCACTGTATCCAAAAACAAAACAAAAAACACTACCCTAAAACAGAATGTTTGAAAATGTATTATAAAATATTAAGAAATTAACAAATGAATAATGCAATAAACAGTACCCTACAGTAATGCCTCAGTATATGTTTTCTATAGCTAAAAATACTAAAAAATGTTTATGTTTACATTTAATTAAAAGTTATTACAATATCCATCACATATAACTCATGTTTATTTTTGAGACTAAAGTTATCTCTTGATAGACATTTAATATTTTATTTGACTTACATCTTTTTTTTTCATTTTAAATGTTGTTCCTTGCATTGTAAATGATTAACAACTGAGTAGAAAATCTAAAATCCACAATTAATATGAAGGGCAGAATAAACAAATGGGGAGCGATCCGATAAAGATCGTAGTTTGTGGCGCAAGCGAGGGAACCCCCACCGCCCGCAGTTTCAGCTTGCAACTCCAGCTATCCAATATACGGCGCCGTCAGAGGCTAAAGTGCCGTACGTCTGACAAACCAGCGATGTCCAGAAATCTGCGTAAGTACAAATTTCTGGAGTCGCCAGTGACTTACGGCACTTTAGAAACTGCCGGCGCCTACAAAATCTGACTAAAGTTATTAAATCACCCGTACTGTCTAACATGCCTCCCAAACATAGCCAACATGTCTAACCCTCTATCCGCTATCCCCCCTCACTATCCTAACAATAAAAAATGTATTAACCCCTAAACCGCCGGTCCCGGACCCCGCCGCCACCTAATAAAGTTATTAACCACTAAACCGCCGCTCCCGGACCCCGCCGCCAGCTATATTAAATCTATAACCCCCTAATGTGAGCCCCTACCCCCCGCCATCTACCTTACCTACCCCCTAAAGTGAGCACCTACCCCGCCGCCATCTATCTTACCTACCCCCTAAAGTGAGCTCCTACCCCGCCGCCATCTACCTTACCTACCCCTAAAGTGAGCTCCTACCCAGCCGCCATCTACCTTACCTACCCCCTAAAGCGAGCCCCTACCCCGCCGCCATCTATCTTACCTACCCCCTAAAGTGAGCCCCTTACACCGCCGCCATCTATTTTAAAAATATTAACCCCTAATTTAATCCCCCTACACTGCCGCCAGCTGTATTAACTATATTAACCCTAATTATATTAGGGTTAATATAGTTAATATAGTTATTATATTATATATATTAACTATATTAACCCTAATTATATTAGGGTTAATATAGTTAATATCGTTATTATAATATATATATATATATATATATATATATATATATATTAAGTATAATAACCCTATCTAACGCTAACACCCCTAACTAAATTCTTATTAAAATAAATCTAATTAATATTAATATTATTAATTAAAATATTCCTATTTAAATCTAAATACTTACCAATAAAATAAACCCTAAGATAGCTACAATGTAATTAATAATTACATTGTAGCTATTTTAGGGTTTATATTTATTTTACAGGTAAATTGGTATTTATTTTAACTAGGTACAATAGCTATTAAATAGTTAATAACTATTTAATAGCTACCTAGTTAAAATAATGACCAATTTACCTGTGAAATAAATCCTAACCTAAGTTACAAATACACCTACACTATCAATAAATTAAATAAACTACAAATATCTAAACTAAAATACAATAAAATAATCTAAACTAAATTACAAAAACAAACAAACACTAAATTACACCTATTCTAAGCCCCCTAATAAAATAATAAAGACCCCAAAATAAACAAATTTCCCTACCCTATTCTAAATTTAAAAAGTTCAAAGCTCTTTTACCTTACCAGCCCTTAAAAGGGCCTTTTGCGGGGCATGCCCCAAAGAATTCAGCTCTTTTGCATTGAAATAAATATACAATACCCCCCCCCCAACATTACAACCCACCACCCACATACCCCTATTCTAAACCCACCCAAACCCCCCTTAAAAAACCTAACACTACCTCCCTGAAGATCTCCCTACCTTGTCTTCACCCAGCCGGGCAGAACTCTTCATCCGATCCGGGCGATGTCCAATCAAGCGGCAGTGAAGTCTTCCTCCATCCGGGCGATGTCTTCAATCAAGCGGCAGTGAAGTCTTCCTCCATCCGGGCGATGTCTTCAATCAGCCAATCAGATTTTTCTACCTTAATTCCGATTGGCTGATCCTATCAGCCAATCGGAATTCGACGGACGCCATCTTAGATGAGGTCATTTAAAGGAACCTCATTCGTCGGGAAGTCGTCGTGCCAGATGGATGCTCCGCGGCGGAGGAGCGAAGAAAGAAAATTGAAGATGCCGCTTTGCTTGAAGACCTCGCCGGATGGAAGAAGACATCGCCGGATGGAAGAAGACTTCACTGCCGCTTGATTGAAGACATCGCCCGGATGGAGGAAGACTTCACTGCCGCTTGTAATCGCCCGGATCGGATGAAGAGTTCTGCCCGGCTGGGTGAAGACAAGGTAGGGAGATCTTCAGGGGGGTAGTGTTAGGTTTTTTAAGGGGGGTTTGGGTGGGTTTAGAATAGGGGTATGTGGGTGGTGGGTTGTAATGTTGGGGGGGGTATTGTATATTTATTTCAATGCAAAAGAGCTGAATTCTTTGGGGCATGCCCCGCAAAAGGCCCTTTTAAGGGCTGGTAAGGTAAAAGAGCTTTGAACTTTTTAAATTTAGAATAGGGTAGGGAAATTTGTTTATTTTGGGGTCTTTATTATTTTATTAGGGGGCTTAGAATAGGTGTAATTTAGTGTTTGTTTGTTTTTGTAATTTAGTTTAGATTATTTTATTGTATTTTAGTTTAGATATTTGTAGTTTACAGGGAGTGCAGAATTATTAGGCAAATGAGTATTTTGACCACATCATCCTCTTTATGCATGTTGTCTTACTCCAAGCTGTATAGGCTCGAAAGCCTACTACCAATTAAGCATATTAGGTGATGTGCATCTCTGTAATGAGAAGGGGTGTGGTCTAATGACATCAACACCCTATATCAGGTGTGCATAATTATTAGGCAACTTCCTTTCCTTTGGCAAAATGGGTCAAAAGAAGGACTTGACAGGCTCAGAAAAGTAAAAAATAGTGAGATATCTTGCAGAGGGATGCAGCACTCTTAAATTGCAAAGCTTCTGAAGCGTGATCATCGAACAATCAAGCGTTTCATTCAAAATAGTCAACAGGGTCGCAAGAAGCGTGTGGAAAAACCAAGGGACAAAATAACTGCCCATGAACTGAGAAAAGTCAAGCGTGCAGCTGCCAAGATGCCACTTGCCACCAGTTTGGCCATATTTCAGAGCTGCAACATCACTGGAGTGCCCAAAAGCACAAGGTGTGCAATACTCAGAGACATGCCCAAGGTAAGAAAGGCTGAAAGACGACCACCACTGAACAAGACACACAAGCTGAAACGTCAAGACTGGGCCAAGAAATATCTCAAGACTGATTTTTCTAAGGTTTTATGGACTGATGAAATGAGAGTGAGTCTTGATGGGCCAGATGGATGGGCCCGTGGCTGGATTGGTAAAGGGCAGAGAGCTCCAGTCCGACTCAGACGCCAGCAAGGTGGAGGTGGAGTACTGGTTTGGGCTGGTATCATCAAAGATGAGCTTGTGGGGCCTTTTTGGGTTGAGGATGGAGTCAAGCTCAACTCCCAGTCCTACTGCCAGTTTCTGGAAGACACCTTCTTCAAGCAGTGGTACAGGAAGAAGTCTGCATCCTTCAAGAAAAACATGATTTTCATGCAGGACAATGCTCCATCACACGCGTCCAAGTACTCCACAGCGTGGCTGGCAAGAAAGGGTATAAAAGAAGAAAATCTAATGACATGGCCTCCTTGTTCACCTGATCTGAACCCCATTGAGAACCTGTGGTCCATCATCAAATGGGAGATTTACAAGGAGGGAAAACAGTACACCTCTCTGAACAGTGTCTGGGAGGCTGTGGTTGCTGCTGCACGCAATGTTGATGGTGAACAGATCAAAACACTGACAGAATCCATGGATGGCAGGCTTTTGAGTGTCCTTGCAAAGAAAGGTGGCTATATTGGTCACTGATTTGTTTTTGTTTTGTTTTTGAATGTCAGAAATGTATATTTGTGAATGTTGAGATGTTATATTGGTTTCACTGGTAAAAATAAATAATTGAAATGGGTATATATATTTGTTTTTTGTTAAGTTGCCTAATAATTATGCACAGTAATAGTCACCTGCACACACAGATATCCCCCTAAAATAGCTAAAACTAAAAACAAACTAAAAACTACTTCCAAAAATATTCAGCTTTGATATTAATGAGTTTTTTGGGTTCATTGAGAACATGGTTGTTGTTCAATAATAAAATTAATCCTCAAAAATACAACTTGCCTAATAATTCTGCACTCCCTGGGCGCGATCCGATATAGATCGCAGTTTGCGGCGCAAGCGAGGGAACCGGCGTCGCCCGCAGTTTCAGCTCGCAACTCGAGCTATCCTATATAAGTCGCCGTCAGATGCTAACGTGCCGTAAGTCTGACAAACCAGCGATGTCCAGAAATCTGCGTAAGTACAAATTTCTGCCGTCGCCAGTGACTTGCGGCATGTTAGAAACTGCCGGCGCCTATAAAACCTGACTAAAGTCTAAAACACCCGCACTGTCTAACACGCCTCCCTAACATAGCCCGACAAGTCTAACACGCCTCCCTAACATAGCCCGACACGTCTAACCCTCTATCCGCTATCCCCCCTCACTATCCTAACAATAAAAAAGCTATTAACCCCTAAACCGCCGCTCCCTTACCCCGCCGCAACCTAATAAAGTTATTAACCCCTAAACCGTCGCTCCCGTACCCCGCCGCCAGCTATATTATATCTATAACCCCCTAAAGTGAGCCCCTAACACCGCCGCCATCTATATTAAAATTATTAACCCCCAATGTAAGCCCCTTACACCGCCGCCATCTCTATTAAAATAATTAACCCCTAATTTAATCTACCTACCCCGCCGCCAGCTATATTATCTATGTTAACCCTAAGTATATTATAGTTAATATAGGTATTACATTATATATATTAACTATATTAACCCTAATTATATTAGGGTTAATATAGTTAATATAGTTACTATAGTATTTATATTAACTATATTAACTCTATCTAACCCTAACACCCCTAACTAAATTTATATTAAATTAATCTAATTCATTTATAAACTAAAATATTCCTATTTAAATCTAAATACTTACCTATAAAATAAACCCTAAGATAGCTACAATATAATTAATAATTACATTGTAGCTATGTTAGGGTTAATATTTATTTTACAGGTAAATTGTTAATTATTTTAACTAGGTATAATAGATATTAAATAGTTATTAACTATTTAATATCTACCTAGTTAAAATAATTACCCAATTACCTGTAAAATAAATCCTAACCTAAGTTACAAATACACCTACACTATCAATAAATTAAATAAACTACAAACATCTATCTAAAAATACAATTAAATTAACTAAACTAAATTACAAAAAAAAACAAACACTAAATTACAAAAAATAAAAAAAGATTACAAGATTTTTAAGCTAATTACACCTATTCTAAGCCCCCTAATAAAATAATAAACCCCCAAAATAAAAAAAATTCCCTGCCCTATTCTAAATTAAACAAATTTCAAAGCTCTTTACCTTACCAGCCCTTAAAAGGGCCTTTTGTGGGGCATGCCCCAAAGAATTCAGCTCTTTTGCATACAAATACAATACCCCCCCCATTACAACCCACCACCCACATACCCCTATTCTAAAACCACCCAAACCCCCCTTAAAAAAGCCTAACACTACCCCCCTGAAGATCTCCCTACCTTGTCTTCACCACACCGGGCCGAACTCCTGATCCGATCCGGGCGATGTCTTCCTCCAAGCGGCAAAGAAGAATTCTTCCTCCGGCGATGTCTTCCTCCAAGCAGCAAAGAAGAATTCTTCCTCCGTCGACGTCTTCCTCCAAGCGGCAAAGAAGAATTCTTCCTCCGGCGACGTCTTCCTCCAAGCGGCAGCAAAGTCTTCATTCTTCCGGCGGCATCTTCAATCTTCTTTCTTCGCTCCGCCGCCGCGGAGCATCCATCCCGGCCGACTACTGAACTTGGAATGAGGTACCTTTAAATGACGTCATCCAAGATGGCGTCCGCCGAATTCTGATTGGCTGATAGGATTCTATCAGCCAATCGGAATTAAGTTAAAAAAATCTGATTGGCTGATTGAATCAGCCAATCAGATTCAAGTTCAATCCGATTGGCTGATCCAATCAGCCAATCAGATTGAGCTTGCATTCTATTGGCTGATCGGAACAGCCAATAGAATGCGAGCTCAATCTGATTGGCTGATTGGATCAGTTTATTTTAGCTGCCAGTTTAGGGAGTTACGGGGCTCCAATAGTCAGCGTAAGGCTTCTTACGGCTGCTTTTTGTGGCGAGGTGAAAATGGAGTAAGTTTTCTCCATTTTCGCCACGTAAGTCCTTACGCTGCATATTGGATACCAAACTGCGCGGGTTTGGTATACCTGCCTATGGCCCAAAAAACTACGGGCGACGGCAGAAATATACGCGCGTAACTTCTAGGTTATGCCGTATATAGGATACCAAACCCGCGCAAATATTGGCGTCGCCGGCTTTTGCGGGCGACGATTTTTATCGGATCGACCCCCCTGTATTTAATTTATTGATAGTGTAGGTGTATTTGTAACTTAGGTTAGGATTTATTTTACAGGTAAATTGGTAATTATTTTAACTAGGTAGCTATTAAATAGTTATTTACTATTTAATAGCTATTGTACCTAGTTAAAATAAATACCAATTTACCTGTAAAATAAATATAAACCCTAAAATAGCTACAATGTAATTATTAATTACATTGTAGCTATCTTAGGGTTTATTTTATAGGTAAGTATTTAGATTTAAATAGGAATATTTTAATTAATAATATTAATATTAATTAGATCTATTTTAATAAGAATTTAGTTAGGGGTGTTAGCGTTAGATAGGGTTATTATACTTAATATATATATATTATAATAATGATATTAACTATATTAACCCTAATATAATTAGGGTTAATATAGTTAATAAATATAATATAATAACTATATTAACCCTAATATAATTAGGGTTAATATAGTTAATATAGCTGGCGGCGGTGTAGGGGGATTAAATTAGGGGTTAATATTTTTAAAACAGATGGCAGCGGTGTAAGGGGCTCACTTTAGGGGGTAGGTAAGATAGATGGCGGCGGGGTAGGGGCTCACTTTAGGGGGTAGGTAAGATAGATGGCGGCGGGGTAGGAGCTCACTTTAGGGGGTAGGTAAGATAGATGGCGGCGGGGTAGGAGCTCACTTTAGGGGGTAGGTAAGATAGATAGCGGCGGGGTAGGTGCTCACTTTAGTGGGAGGTAAGGTAGATGGCAGCGGGGTAGGAGCTCACTTTAGGGGGTATGTAATGTAGCTTGCGACGGTGTAGGGGGATCACATTAGGGGGTTATACTTTTAATGTAGGTGGCGGCGGGGTCCGTGTGCGGCGGTTTAGGGGTTAAATACTTTATTAGGGATTGCGGCGGGGGATCGCGGTTGACAGGTAGATAGACATTGCGCATGCCTTAGGTGTTAGGTTTTATTTAGCAGACCGCGGTTGACAGGTAGATAGACATTGCGCATGCGTTAGGTGTTAGGTTTTATTAAGCAGCTAGTTTAGGGAGTTACGGGGCTCCAATACTCAGCGTAAGGCTTACTACGGCTGCATTTTGTGGCGAGGTGAAAATGGAGTAAGATTTCTCAATTTTCGCCACGTAAGTCCTTACGCTGTATATTGGATACCAAACTGCGCTGGTTTGGTATACCTGCCTATGGCCCAAAAAACTACGGGCGACGGCAGAAATATACGAGCGTAACTTCTAGGTTACGCCGTATATAGGATACCAAACCAGCGCAAATTTCAGCGTCGCCGGCTTTTGCGGGCGACGCTACATATCGGATCGGGCCCCTGATCTCCAAGTTGCCAACTATGGACCAGATTATGAGTGGAGCGCTAATTATCGGTCACACTCGTGTGCTAACTCCGCTCTACTTTGGATTTTTGCGTGCGTCGGATACCGCATGTATTACAAGTCGAAAGTAAAAGGTTTTTGCTTGTGCACTAACCCGTTGTGTGCAAAAAGCCAAATTAACAATAATTACGTATTCTCTCATAGACTTCAATGGAGCACGAAAGGTGGAAAAATAGTTAACACCCTACCCACTTGCAAACCAGATAGCGTTTTCTCAAGTGCACTAACCCGATATAAAATATTAATATTTCACATTCCAATGCTCTTTACATAGAAGAATATGTTCCAACTGCTGGTGCAATGATAAATGCAGACAGCGTATGCTGTCGGCATTTATCAATGTGCAGCGGACATGATACGCAACATTGTATCATGTCTGCTCACACAATAATAAATTGACCCCTAGATCTGGCCCTACATGGTAGATTTTCCTCTCAATATGTTTTATTTTATTTCATTTTTTTTATGAATTTGTAGAATTTACCTGTTCATTTGTTTATAGTAATTGGGATCTCATTTGTAGTCTAACAAATTTTTAGGGTTTGTATTACTAGAAAACTACCACACACTTGTAGGTTACCATATTCATTTTTATACTTACTAGTAGTAACACATATGTGTCTCTGTGATTATACATATTAGCTGCACATATACATAGTTACATTTTCACAAACTTAAAAGGGAATTCTACTGAAAATAATACCCATTGGCTGATAGGTATAATGAATATTTGTGCCTGTCAGCCAATGAAAGTTAGTAGGAAGTACATATCAGTCAATGTGCATTAGGGTAAAGTATGTAGCAGCTACTGCTGTATTAATTGCAATTTAAATTGAAACAACTTTTAGTTCACATTTGTTATCAGCCATGAGAGTTTTAGGTTTGCACATACTGGTGTAGAACAAAACAGAAACATCTAAATATATGTTTGCAATTGTAAAGCTATGGCTCATCCAGTTAGAATAAATATGAATATGTAGTTCAAGTCAATACCATTCCTGTTCAACATATTTCATACTACCCAGCTATTATCACAGTATGGCACTATCATTTTGCCTAATCCTATTTGGTTTAATAAGGTTTTATTTCTGCTCTCTTTCACTTTATGCTGTTCAATAAACCTGAATTATTTATAATTGTTGTTCTTATACATGAAGAGTAATACCAAGAGCTCTTTAAGTATACGTTCTAATGTTTTTGTCAGTTTATGGGTAGCATTCTGCACAAAGTGTTCATTAAGTGGTGATTGTCTTATTTGATGTACTTTTGTATTAATAAATGACATGTTGGGATAATGCTATCATTTTGTACTACTTGTACTGCAATTTAGGTTGTTGATGAAGTTCTTGGTAATATGCCATCTCTCTGTAGGTTACAAATAAACTAATTTGAGAATAGTAAAGTTGCATAGTAAATGAACCTATGCTTGGTTAGTTCTACTTTGCCTCACATTTGACGCCAGATCATTATGGTGTGACCCTGATTTCGAGGGAAGAAAAGCTCTCAAATGTTAGACTTCTAAGTAATTCAACTTAGAAATAAAATAATGTATTGGTTGAAAAGAATAGTTTTAGTAACACAGTGTAGTGGTTATCATTTTGAGGTCTAACATAGGTGGGCAATGACATATCTAGGGGAATTAAAATTTTAGTACTGTGGAATTACAACACTTTAAAGGGACATAAATTTACTATCAAATATTTAATTGTGAATGATATATATTGCCTCCCTTTCCTATAATGCAAAGTTCAGTCTGAACAAGCCTAACCTTGCTACATTCTATATCAGTGGTGTCAAACATTGTGTGCCCAAATTGGTAATAATCTCCTAAAACATATTTTGCGTGCCCATAGTACCTTAAGTGTATAAGGGCTTTAAAGAAACATTAAAGCTTAATGGCTAGCATATCATTGATTTATAAGAAAAATAATTTATTAAGTACTATACTTGTGCAGTCCAAAATTTTTGTAACAAATATTCAGGGAAATTTGTTTCTCTAAATATTAATTGGCTGCAGTATTCAGTATTCATTGCATTCAAAAGAATACTGAATTTTAGTGCATTCTTGCGGATCTTTGTTTAGTAAAAAAGAAACGAATATCTGGTTTTCGTTATGAATGTGCATTTGTAACAAAGCGACTACACATCTCTATTAAGTAGTACAGTTTCACCCAACAAAACTAAGAAATGGGACTGTAGACTGTAGACAAAGTGCCAACAAAATTATTATAATTGCCCTGCTGCACACAGTTTGGCTATAGAAAAGCAATTCCAGCAAATAATGAGTTATTATATTCAGAGTTTTTTTGCTTTCAGTTAGTAAGTTAATGTATTAGAAAACTACACAAAAGTCTTGTAATTGCAAAATATATTATGTCCATTTAAGGTTTGTGTAGGTTTACAAACTAAACACAAAACCCCTCAATTTTCCAGGTTTGTAATAGTGATGTCGCGAATTGTTCGCCGGCGAATAGTTCCCGGCGAACATAGCTTGTTCTCGTTCGCAACGGCGGGCAAACAAATGCGATGTTTGATCCGCCCCCTATTCGTCATCATTGAGTAAACTTTGACCCTGTATCTCACAGTCTGCAGACACATTCCAGCTAATCAGCAGCAGACCCTCCCTCCCAGACCCTCCCAGCTCCTGGACAGCAGCTATTTTAGATTCATTCGGAAGCTGCATTCTTAGTGAGAGGAGGGACAGTGTAGCTGCTGCTGATTTAATAGGGAAATTGATAGCTAGGCTAGTGTATTCAGTGTCCACTACAGTACTGAAGGACTCATCTGATCTCTGCTGTAAGGACAGCACCCCAAAAAGCCCTTTTTAGGGCTAGAACATCAGTCTGTTTTTTTTGTTTTTTTCCTGTGTAATTTAATTGCAGTTGCCTGCCTGCCAAGCCACTTGCCCAGTGCCATCACTCATATCTGGTGTAATAGTAGTTTAAATTTAAAAAACAACAACTTTTTTGACTGTGAAACATCAGTCGGCTAGTGTAATCTAATTGCAGTTGCCTGCCTGCCAGCGTGTGTGCCAGGTCCACTTGCCCAGTGCCACCACTCATATCTGGTGTAACAGTAGTGTAAATTAAAAAGAAAAAACTTTTTTGACTGTGAAACATCAGTCTGCTAGTGTAATCTAATTGCAGTTGCCTGCCTGCCAGCGTGTGTGCCAGGCCCACTTGCCCAATGCCACCACTCATATCTGGTGTAACAGTAGTGTAAATTTTTAAAAAAACTTTTTTGACTGTGAAACATCAGTCTGCTTGTGTAATCTAATTGCAGTTGCCTGCCTGCTAGCATGTGTGCCGGGCCACTTGCCCAGTGCCACCACTCATATCTGTTGTAAAAGTTGTGTAAATTAAAAAAAACAAAAACTTTTTTGACTGTGAAACATCCGTCTGCTAGTGTAATCTAATTGCAGTTGCCTGCCTGCCAGCGTGTGTGCCAGGCTCACAATGTATACTGTGCCCACTTGCCCAGTGCCACCACTTATATCTGGTGTAACAGTAGTGTAAATTTAAAAAAAAACTTTTTTGACTGTGAAACATCAGTCTGCTTGTGTAATCTAATTGCAGTTGCCTGCCTGCCAGTGTGTGTGCCAGGCCCACTTGCCCAGTGCCACCACTCATATCTGTTGTAAAAGTTGTGTAAATTAAAAAAAAAAAACTTTTTTTGACAGTGAAACATCCGTCTGCTTGTGTAATCTAATTGCAGTTGCCTGCCTGCCAGCGTGTGTGCCAGGCCAACTTGCCCAGTGCCACTACTCATATCTGTTGTAACAGTAGTGTAAATTTAAAAAAAAACTTTTTTGACTGTGAAACATCCATCTGCTAGTGTGATCTAATTGCAGTTGCCTGCCTGCCAGCATGTGTGCCAGGCCCACAGCGTATACTGTGCCCACTTGCCCAGTGCCACCACTCATATCTGGTGTAACAGTAGTGTAAATTTTAAAAAAATATATTTTTTGACTGTGAAACATCAGTCTGCTTGTGTAATCTAATTGCAGTTGCCTGCCTGCCAGCGTGTGTGCCAGGCCCACTTGCCCAGTGCCATCACTCATATCTGTTGTAACAGTAGTGTAAATTTAAAAAAAAAAACTTTTTTGACTGTGAAACATCAGTCTGCTTGTGTAATCTAATTGGAGTTGCCTGCCTGCCAGCGTGTGTGCCAGGCTCACAGCGTATACTGTGCCAACTTGCCCAGTGCCACCACTCATATCTTGTTTAATAGTAGTGTAAGTGTACATTTAAAACAAAAAAACTTTTTGGACTGTGAAACATCAGTCAGCTTTTTTGTGTCAGTCTCACAGCGTATACTGTGCCCACTTGCCCAGTGCCACCACTCATATCTTGTTTAATAGTATTGTAAGTGTACATTTAAAAAAAAAAACTTTTTTGACTGTGAAACATCAGTCTGCTTTTTTGTATCAGGCTTACAGCGTATACTGTGCCCACTTGCCCAGTGTCACCACTCATATCTTGTTTAATAGTAGTGTAAGTGTACATTTTAAAAAAAAAAAACTTTTTTGACTGTGAAACATCAGTCTGCTTTTTGTGTCAGGCTCACAGCGTATACTGTGCCCACTTGTCCAGTGCCACCACTCATATCTTGTTTAATAGTAGTGTAAGTGTACATTTAAAAAAAAAAAAAACTTTTTGGACTGTGAAACATCAGTCTGCTTTTCTGTGTCAGGCTCACAGCGTATACTGTGCCCACTTGCCCAGTGCCACCACTCATATCTTGTTTAATAGTAGTGTAAGTGTACATTTTAAAAAAAAACAACTTTTTGGACTGTGAAACATCAGTCTGCTTTTCTGTGTCAGGCTCACAGCGTATACTGTGCCCACTTGCCCAGTGCCACCACTCATATCTCATTTAATAGTAGTGTAAGTGTACATTTAAATAAAAAAAAACTTTTTGGACTGTGAAACATCAGTCTGCTTTTTTGTGTCAGGCTCACAGCGTATACTGTGCCCACTTGCCCAGTGCCACCACTCATATCTTGTTTAATAGTATTGTAAGTGTACATTTAAAAAAAAAAAAACTTTTTTGACTGTGAAACATATGTCTGCTTTTTTGTGTCAGGCTCACAGCGTATACTGTGCCCACTTGCCCAGTGCCACCACTCATATCTTGTTTAATAGTAGTGTAAGTGTACATTTAAAAAAAAATGACAGGCAGAGGCAGGCCACCCCGCAGGTGCCGTTGTGGTCGTGGTGCTGTGATTCCCTTTGGCCCTAGAATAATGCCCAGTGTTCAGAGGCCACATACCATGAACTCGAAAAGTTCTGAGGACATAGTTGACTTTTTAACACAGGACACCCAATCTTCTATAGCTTCCGCTCCGAACCTTGACGCACCATCCTCCTCCAGCTTATCTTCGGGCACCTCTCAAGTTACCACTCGCCCGCCTGCCGCCACCACCAACACTAGCACCACAGCCGCTTCACTTGATCTGTCAGAGGAGTTATTTACACATCAGTTGGAAGAAATGAGTGATGCGCAACCATCATTGACAGAGGATGTAGATAACAGTGATATGTCTCAGTCAGGCAGCATTACAGACATGGACGTACGGTTTGATGATGATGATGTTGTACCCGCTGCTGCTTACTTTGTTGATTTGTCAAATACAAGTGAATAGGTTGATGATGACGTTGCGTCCGTGGATGTCACGTGGGTGCACGCTAGAAGAGAAGAAGAACAGGGGTAAAGTTCAGATGGGAAGAGAGAGAGGAGGAGACAAGTTGGAAGCAGGGGGAGGTGGTCGCAAGGAGCTAGTGGCACAGTCAGACAGCATGTATTGGCACCCGGGGTCAGCCAGACAGCAGCCAATCAACGCCTGCTGTTGCCACCACCAGAATGCCGTTATCGCAGAGCTCAGCAGTGTGGCATTTTTTTTGTGTGTCTGCCTCTGACAACAGCGATGCCATTTGCAACCTGTGCCAAAAGAAACTGAGTCATGGGAAGTCCAACACCCACCTAGGTACAACTGCTTTGCGAAGGCACATGATCGCACATCACAACAGTCTATGGTATCAACACATGAGTACAAGCAGCACACAAACTCAAAGCCGCCATCTTCCTCTTGGTCCAGCATCTTCAGCCACGTCAACCACTGCTGTCCTCCTTGCCCCCTCTCAACCATCCGCCACTCCGTCTCTCTTTTCCGGAGCATTTCCTGCTCATCTGCCCACAGTCAGGTGTCTGTCAAGGACATGTTTGAGCGTAAGAAGCCAATGTCACAAAGTCACCCCCTTGCGCAGCGTCTGACAGCTGGCTTGTCTGAACTCTTAGCCTGCCAGATTTTACTATACAAGCTGGCAGAGTCTGAGGCGTTCAAAAAATTTGTAGCTATTGGGACACCGCAGTGGAAGGTACCCGGGCAAAATTTCTTTGCACAAAAGGCAATCCCCAACCTGTACTCCATTGTGTGAAAGGAAGTAATGGCATGTCTGGCACACAGTGTTGGGGCAAGGGTCCATCTGACCACTGATACCTGGTCTGCAAAGCATGATCAGGGCAGGTATATCACCTACACTGTGCATTGGGTAAACCTGCTGACGGCTGCCAAGCATGGAATGCGTGGCTCTGCAGAGGAGTTGGTGACACCTCTACGACTTGCAGGCAGGCCTGCTGCCACCTCCTCTACTCCTCCTACTCCATACTCTTCCATAACTTCCTCAGCTGAGTCCTCTTCTGCTGCTGCATCTTGCTCCATATCAACGGCACCCCCCAGCTCCCCAGGTACTATTCCACATCCCGGATACGGCAGTGTCACGCCGTCTTGGGGTTGACTTGCCTGAAAGCAGAGAGTCACACCGGACCAGCACTCCTGTCCACCCTGAATGCACAGGTGGATCAGTGTCTGAATCCGCACCAACTGGAGATCGGCAAAGTGGTTTCTGTCAACGGAAGTAAATTGGTGGCGGCATTGAAATTGGGCAAGTTGACACATGTGCCGTTCATGACACATGTGTGTAATCTGATGGTACAACGCTTTGTGCATAAGTACCCAGGCTTACAGGACGTCCTGAAGCAGGCCAGGAAGATGTGTGGCCATTTGAGGCATTCCTACACGGCCATGGTGCACTTTTCAGATATCCAGCAGCGAAACAACATGCCAGTGAGGCGCTTGATTTGCGACAGCCTGACACGTTGGAATTCAACACTCCTAATGTTTGACCACCTGCTCCAACAAGAAAAAGCCGTTAACGAGTATTTGTATGACCGGGATGCTAGGACAGCCTCTGCGGAGCTGGGAATTGTTTTGCCACGTTACTGGATGCTCATGCGCAATGCCTGTAGGCTCATGCGTCATTTTGAGGAGGTGACAAACCTAGTCAGTCGCACCGAAGGCACCATCAGTGACATCATACCATTTGTTTTCTGATGAGATGAGCTGCCTTGGGCTAAAAATGGTCCACACGCTGCTGTATTTTATCTTCGAATGCCGGATGACTTGCGTGACTTATCCGCCACCAACTAGGGTTCAAGCCGCAATGTTTTAGGGCACTTTCTGCCTGGGAAACAAACATCAATTTTTCTGGCCGCTGCTACAGCAGTGGCTGCAACAATACCTAATTTTTCAGGCATGTGTACATGCCAAATTTTTCTGGCCTCTGGTGCTGCACTGTGGCTTCAAAAACCAAACCAAAAAAAAGGAACGTAACAGGGATTAAACTGATAGGAATAGTACTAGTTAACACACCACTCATATCTGGTGGCATATTAGATTGCACGCGCAGTGCCCCAAATTTGAAGTAGGAAGACCGACCAAGCATCTTTTTCCATCTCCCGGTTCCTAAAATCCATGCCATATACACGTCCCCTGATAGGGGATATAACAGGGATTAAACTGGTCAGAATAGTACTACTTAACACACCACTCATATCTGGTGGCACAGTAGATTGCACGCGGTGCTCTGACAAAATGCAGAAGGACATTTGGCAGACGGACATTTGGCAGACGGACATTTGGCCGACAGACAGAAAGCTAAAGAATGTTCAGATTTCGGCCTAGGGCAGATACGTTCCAGAGTGCTCTGTTCTAATCAGAGCCTCGGGCGCCGCAACTGCCTCTGGGAACCTTACCATGGGTCACAGACCGCACGTCTTGTAATTCTCTGTCTTGGAAATTATCTATCAAATCTATCTATCTATCTATCATATCTATCAAATGTATCTATTGCATCTATTGATCTATCTATCTAATCTATGTATCTATCTATCTATCTATCTATCTATCAAATCTATCTATCTCATGGCCGGACTGTTATCTGACAGCCACTTGTGTTTCGGCCATGCCATATACATATCCATGCCATATACATGTCCCCTGATAGGGGACATAACAGGGATTAAACTGATCAGAATAGTACTACTTAACACACCACTCATATCTGGTGGCACATTAAATTGCACGCGTAGTGCCCCAAATTTGAAGTAGGAGGACCGACCAAGCATCTTTTTCCATCTCCCGGTTCCTAAAATCCATGCCATATACACGTCCCCTGATAGGGGACGTAACAGGGATCACACACCTTATAATAAAGCAGAGAGAGGCAACGCAGAGAGAGGAGTCTGAAGAAGAGGAGTCAGAGGAGGAAGGTGGCTTTGAGGAGGTGGAAGACCAAACACAGCAGGCGTCCCAGGGGGCTTGTTGTCACCTTTCGGGGGCCCTTGGTGTTGTACGTGGCTGGGTGAAGGAAGAGACCTTCAATGACATCAGTGAGGACAAGGAATGGGACATGGCTAGCTTGGTATCCAACCTTGTGCAAATGGGGAGTTTGCGATTGTGCAAATGGACTGTTTGCGGTTGTTTGCGGTGCGTTAAAGGGACAGTCTAGGCCAAAATAAACTTTCATGATTCAGATAGAGCATGTAATTTTAAACAATTTTCCAATTTACTTTTAGCACCAATTTTGCTTTGTTTTCTTGGAATTCTTAGTTGAAAGCTTAACCTAGGAGGTTCATATGCTAATTTCTTAGAACTTGAAGCCCATCTCTCTCCAGGAGTGCCGTGTAGTGATGTCGCAAACATAAAAATTTGGGTTCGCGAACAGTGAACGCGAACTTCTGCAAAAGTTTGCGAACCGGCGAACCGGGCGAACCGCCATAGACTTCAATAGGCAGGCAAATTTTAAAACCCACAGGGACTCTTTCTGGCCACAATAGTGATGGAAAAGTTGTTTCAAGGGGACTAACACCTGGACTGTGGCATGCCGGAGGGGGATCCATGGCAAAACTCCCATGGAAAATTACATAGTTGATGCAGAGTCTGGTTTTAATCCATAAAGGGCATAAATCACCTAACATTCCTAAATTGTTTGGAATAACGTGCTTTAAAACATCAGGTATCGATGTGGTGTATCGATCAGGTAGTGTAAGGGTTACGCCCGCTTCACAGTGCGCAGTGTAGGTGATATACCTGCCCTGACCATGCTTTGCAGACCAGGTATCAGTGGTCAGATGGACCCTTGCCCCAACACTGTGTGCCAGACATGCCATTATAGCAGACTTATATGGCTTTGGCGTTGCTTTTTTGTAATTAGAAGGCTGCTAAATGCCAATGCGCACCACACGTGTTTTATGCCCAGCAGTGAAGGGGTTAATTAGGGAGCATGTAGGCAGCTTGTAGAGTTAATTTTAGCTTAAGTGTAGTGTAGTAGACAACCCAAAGTATTGATCTAGGCCCATTTTGGTATATTTCATGCCACCATTTCACCGCCAAATGCGATCAAATTTAAAAAAAACTTAAATGTTTTCGCAATTTTAGGTTTCTCACAGAAATTATTTACAAACAGCTTGCGCAATTATGGCACAAATGGTTGTAAATGCTTCTCTGGGATCCCCTTTGTTCAGAAATAGCAGACATATATGACTTTGGCGTTACTTTCTGGTAATTAGAAGGCCGCTAAATGCTGCTGCGCATCGTGTATTATGGCTAGCAGTAAATGGGTTAATTAGGTAGTTTGTAGGGAGCTTGCACGGTTAATTTTAGCTTTAGTGTAGAGATCAGCCTCCCATCTGACACATTAGACCCCCTGATCCCCTGATCCCTCCCAAACAGCTCCCTTCCCTCCCCACCCCATAATTGTCCCTGCCATCTTAAGTACTGGCAAAGGTTTTTTACCTATGCTGTGGTGTAGCATCCCCCCTTAGCCCCCAACCTCTCTAATCCTCCCCATCTGCCTTATTGGCAGCCATCTTGGGTACTGGCAGCTGTCTGCTATTATTTCACAGTCAAAAAAGTGTTGTTTTTTTTAAATGTACACTATTGTTACACCAGATATGAGTGGTGGCACTGGGCAAGTGGGTACAGTATACGCTGTGAGCCTGACACACACGCAAGCAGGCATGCAACTGCAATTAGATTACACAGGGAAAAAAAAAAGCAGACTGATGTTCTAGCCCTAAAAGGGCTTTTTGGGGTGCTGTCCTTACAGCAGAGATCAGATGAGTCCTTCAGGACTGTAGTGGACACTGAATACACTAGCCTAGCTATCGATTTCCCTATTAAATCAGCAGCAGCTACACTGTCCCTCCTCTCACTAAGAATGCAGCTTCCGAATCTAAAATGTATGCTGTCCAGGAGGTGGGAGGGTTTGGGACGGAGGGTCTGCTGTTGATTGGCTGGAATGTGTCTTCTGACTGTGAGGTAGAGGGTCAAAGTTTACTCAATGATGATGAATAGGGGGCGGACCGAACATCGCATATGTTCGCCGTCCGCGGCGAACGCGAACATGCTATGTTCGCCGGGAACTATTCACCGGCGAACTATTTGCGACATTGATCACAACAGTGAAAGAGACGTTAAACTTAAAATTCCATTTAATTTCCAAGTCTTTTACATACACTGAAAATAAATTGAAATCAATATTCAAATTTTATATGTAGCTGAATGAATTTTACATTTATTTAAAAAAAAAAATATTGTTTGTCAAACATTTGACTTTAGAAACAAACATAGTCAACATTTAGTTGTATGCTGACACATAAGGGTTAAAACCACCATTACTTACACTCCCACCTCACAACCATCTGAAGTAAACATAAGACACACAGAGCTTGGAAGAAGACCGTAAACATGGTTTATTAAGTCAGGCAACAAAAGATAATTTAATAATTAGAAAATTAGGTGGTGGCAACTGATTTTCCTAAACTATAAACCCCCAGCACTCAGAAATCAGCAGCCCTATTAGGTTTGTTGCAAAGCCCCTGCCAAGCTTTGCATTTTAAAACTTTGTGGGATAAATTGATAGGGGTTTACTGGCCAGCAGGCCTAGTGAAATGGCGCTATAAGCTCCGACTTGCAGCATATTGGCCCTCCCATTAGGTCAACCATAGCTATATGGTCCCACACATTGATCTGGGCAGTGACCCCCGCCATGTTAGAAGGAAAAACAACAAACTCGGTGCGAGACGTATCAACATGAACCACCAAAGGAGAGCCAAAAATTACAGCTTAGGGCTTATAGCAGGCTAGATTGAATAACCACCCTCCTTCCAGAGCTATTGTAGTCAACCTAAAGGTTGCCAACAACTCATTGCCACCCCCAACTACTCATGTAACAGAAAAAAAAACATGCAAACCATGAAAACAAAAAGTAGGGAAATCATAGATTAGGACATTTTTTCTCTCAGCAATCCAGCAACCAAAGAAAAAGAGGATCATCAGGCAGAGCTTTACATAAGGTAACGACTAATACCACCCCAACATTGGCAACAATATTGAAACACACTGCTAGATTCACAATACAGTAAAGTATGTTAACCCTTAAGGCAATTCATGCAGTATTGTGCCTTACACTATCCTAAGGGTTAATACCACCATTACTTACACTCCCACTTAACAACCAACAGAAATAAAAATAAGACACAGAGAGTTTGGAAGAAGACTGTAAACATGGTTGCGCTTAGTCAGACAACAGAAGATAATTTGATAAACTTTAATAATTAAAAACTAAGTGTCGACAACTGACTTCCGTAAACTATAATCCCCAAGCACACCAAGGTCAGCAGCCCTATTTGGCTTGTTGCCACGCCCCTGCTGAGCATTGCATTAAAAAATTCTTGCAATAAACAGCTAGGGGATTACTGGCCAGCAGGCCTGAGGGTAGAGGCATTAAAAGTTGTGACTTGCAACATCTTGCCCCTCCCATTAGCTTGACCAGACCCAAATGGTCTGACATATTGATCTGGGCCGGGTCACCCCCCCAACAAGAGGAACAAGCCACGTGCAGTGTCAGTGAACACATGCAAAGCCTAATTAGAAATAGACTGCAATCTCCAAAGCAACAAGCCATTGATATGCAAAACTTTCCCATACCCTCAAATCCTCCTGCATCCCAGAAGTAATCCTGCACTTCCGCTGCATATCACATCCTTCTTTCAATGCAACCTTAAGTTTATGATTAAACAACTTACCGATGGGATGACCCTACAAGCAAAGTTAAGCAATACAAGGACAGATTGCAGCTCCTTAATAAGTAACCAGTTTGCCACAGCAGCCAACCAATATGCACTGCACCTTCTCGGAAGGAATCAGGCAAAGCCTAGCTTCCGGGACAATTTCAATACCTAGAAAATGTTAGCGCATGCATGGCCCCTGCATCATCACTTTTCAAGAGAGCTCTGAAATGCGCAAGCCTCTCATGACCAACATTACCCGAAGACATTCGCCTGACTTCACAGCCCCTACTACCAGAAAGTCATATAGATAATGAACTATGAGCCCACATGCAAGACACTGAACATCTCATAGGAGGGCAGCAATCTACATAGTAAAGCCCTCAAATTTATACCCCATCAAAGGGATGTGAGATGAATAGGAAGCAAGCAAGAAGCCATCTTGATGTAAAGCAGAGAAAACAGGCTGGTAGTGCTCAAAGGACCAAACTAACCCCACCAAACCGGACCAGAACGCCAAACTATTCAGCCGCCTTCACGCTGACTAACTCACGCAGACCATAAGGGTGATGTCATCCACTGGTGCCAGTTTCAATGGCGCTCCATCTAGTGCCTCCAAACGAAAATACAACAAAGAAAGGAAAGGCACCCGGTCTCCAAACATCCGATCCCCAAACAGAAAAAGTCCAAAGGAGGCAATCCACAGACCACCACTTTCACAGGTAACAGCAAGCAGGAAGTTTATTCAACATAAAAAACACTGGCATCCAAAAAGGAAGTTACAGATGATTAGCACAGGTAAAACATGTTTCGTATACACCATATAATGAACTTTCTCAATGACCGCTAGTTGAACAATGACTGCAGTAGCCTTTAAATACGCTTAAAGCTCCTCCCTTGATTGGTCATCCAATCTCAACATTTTAATAGTTGCTAAACAATTAATTAAATAATTAAATATTCCCAAACTGCATATATGTATAAGAATATGAACAATATATTGATAGCAAACAAATAACATATAAGAGATAACCAATCAATAAAGGAGCAGTATTATTATTGCGTCTACATGGCACATAACTAAAATTGAAAATAAGAGAAATAATAAATATTAAAAAAATATAAATTACTCATAAATATATAGAGTACCATATAAAAAAATAGAAAAATAGAAACTGAACATATTTATTCATTTTATGAACAATTTAACGTCCCACTCAGAGTTCAATCCTCTTGGCACTCTAGTGTCCAATTGAAATATCCAAAATACTTCTTTTTTCCTGAGAATCTCATCTCTATTGCCCCCTCTGTGGTGTCTGGGGATAACTTGAATACACTGGAATGTCAAGAGGGAAACATCTGAGTTATGTTCCCTTTTAAAATGTAGCGACACAGGGGACGGGTAGTGAGCCCTACATACTGCTTATTAAATCCCCTTCCGGTCAGAAGATATATAACATATGAAGAATTGCATGTTGAATGCTGTCTAATCTGATATGTCTTACCAGTTGATTGAGAAGTGAATTCTAAACCAAAAAGAGCAAACAAACAAGATTTACATCTAGTGCTGCTGCAGTTAAAGAAACCAGGCTTCAAACTAAGCCAGTTTTTGTTCTTATTGGGTGGCAACATTGAGGGTGACAGCATGTTTCCCAAGGTCTTATTCATATGTGAAATAAAATTACACCCCTCATGCACAATATCTTTTAGCGCTTCATATACTTCTAGAATAGATAACACACTTTTTACAATGTTACATATTTTATGATATTCTTTACTGTAAGTACTAATAAACTTAGGTTTATTCTCAAAGGTACTAGGTTTACTCTTACGAACAAAAAGGGAACCTCTTTCCAAGAGATCAACTTGTGTCTTGGCATCATCAAGCATATTCTTGTTATAGCCTCTTTTCAGAAACAGATTGGTTAATTCCTTAGCATGCAACTCATATTTCTCAGGCTCAGAACAATTACGTTTAACCCTCATATACTGGCTTTTGGGTATGAGGCAATAGTATGTCTTGAGTGACAAGAGTTTGCTTTCAAAATAGTGTTGCCAGCAACCTCTTTTCGATACAATTGAATATCAACGTTATGTTTCTCAATATTAGGATAAAGCTCAATGTCAAGGTAAGAAATTTTCTCCTCACTATTCTCGTATGTAAATTTCAAATTCATGTCATTATCCTGCAAGTACATCACAAATGGGGTAACCATCTCATTGGGACCCCTTCAAATGAAAAGAATTTTGTCAATATAGTGACCAAATTACACAATGTGCTCCTTGAAGGGATTAGTATCCCCAAAGATGCGGAACAGCTCCCACCAACCCAAATAAAGGTTGGCATAAGAGGGGGCAAATTTTGCCCCCATAGCTGTTCCGCGCCTCTGGAGGTAATAATCTCCCTCAAAAAGGAAAAAATTGAGTGTAAGAAGAAATTTAATTGACTTCAAAATAAATTCTTTTAACTCTGTACTGTAACCTGAGTAATTATCCAAAAAAGTACTCAACAGCTTTAACACCTTTATCATGAGGGATGCAAGTGTAGAGTGAGACAACATCCACTGATAAAAATGAATAGCCAATCTTCCATTCCAGACCTTCCATCTGTTTAATCACATCACTGGTTTCTCTTACATAGCTCATTAGATTCACAACCAAAGGTTGCAAGTAGGCATCAATAAGAGAACCAATTCCAGCAACTATTGGGCGTCCAAGTGGATTATGCAGAATGAATTTTGGGTAGATAATGAAAAATTGCCACATTCAGGTATTTAACCGCGAGGAAATCTGCACTCTTCTGGTTTATTACACCGTAATATGTAGCCAAATCAATGATGGAATTTAGTTCTCTTTGAAACTTAAAAGTGGGGTTATAAGGCAGCTTAACATATACCTCATCATCTGATAATTATCTAACTGCTTCTGTTAGATAATCTCTTTTATCCAGAACAACAATCTAGCCCCCTTTATCAGATCCTCGAATGACAATATCATCAAGTTTCTGTAATTACCGTAATGCCTGATATTCTTGTTTGGTCAAATTGTGACCCTTATATGCATTAAAATTAATATTAGTATGTAGATCTTTTAGTTTTATTCCACTGTCTTTTGAAAAATTTCATTGGCACTAGACCTTGTATTGACAGGATAAAAATCCGATTTAGACCTTAAATTACTCATATCGATTTTTGTCGCCTCAGCCACATTGCCTTCCTGTAAATTATCACTTGCTAAGGAGAGAAGATCAAGTTCGGCACACTTGTCATGAAAGTCACCAGGAATGGAAGTAACCATATCTGTTGGAACAGCAGGTTGATCAGTGTCTGTTTCATTGGCACCCAAAAAATGTTTTCTCAAGACTAAAACAAACCTATTCAAATCAAGAATAGTATTAAATAAATCAAAATGCACAGTAGGAACAAAATTGAGGCCCAATGAAAGGACACGCACCTGATATTTAGTCAACACCTGTTTTGATAGGTTAATGGCATTATCAACATCATTATCATCACTGGTGACTATATGTATTTTCTGGCTTGATCGCTCCTCCTTCTCTGGGGTATCTGTGTGTCTTGGTTTGGGACTGTGTCTCTAAATGTTGTGTGACATGTTCTGTTGAATCTACACCCCCCTCTACGTATTTTTTTCTTTTTTGTTTCTGGGAGCCCTTCACGTTTTTTAACTGAACAGAAGTATTAACATTAGATATGTCTGGTGGTATTATCTAACACATAAGCAGTTGTTATCACAGGTTTAGGAGCCTGTTCCCCTGAATTCTCTAAATCTGAAGAGTCGTAATCATATTCAGTGTCAATGTCTGAAAAATAAACTTTTTTACTTGTTTGTGAACCCCCTCTCTTAAACTGTCTACCTCTTCTTTTATTTTCAGAAAAAGAAAACTTATACACTTTATCATTCTCATAATCTAACTTGTCCCTTAATATTTTATTTTCTTGAATTGCCATAAATTCTGCTTGAAATCACCTATAACTTTTAGTATTTTTTCATTATATAATTTGAATTCAGACCCCTCTGATAGAGGGCAAATAAATTCTTGTAATTTATGTTTGTCAGTACTCAGTTGTAAACGTAGCTGTTTCTTATACTCTATCAAAAGATCAATTAAAGCCAAGGAACACTGTGTTAGTATATTGTTCCATTTCTGAATAAAGTCCATGTCAGTCACATGAAAAGAGGTAAACTTCCTTATCCGTAATCCCCTAGGGATACGTTTAGCTTTCTTATAGATATGAAATGATTTTATATCCAACTCCAATCTTGAATCCTGTTTCAAAAGTTTATCCATTTTAAAAAATAGAATATCAATGTTTGTATTCTCTTCTCTTTCAATATCATCATTGTTAAATAAGTCCTCACAGTCGCTACTAACTTCCACATCTGGTTTAAGAACAAAGCTGGCTGCAGCCATATTCAAAGTCAGTGTAACGTAATTAGCCGGTTTTCAAATATTCAATATTGCCTCTACACTTCAATGCTTCAATGCTCAATAAATGAGAGTAATAAACAGTCTTAATGTATAGCAAAATAAGGTCTGATTTCACAGCAACTAATAGGGCATGAATAGTGGACCAAACAAACAGTCACACAAAAGGCTTTAAAAAGATCCATAATAGCAATAAGCAGAGGTATAGGTATATGAGTAGGAGTGTGCAGCTTACCATAAACGATGGATTCGTAATACAGAGAAAACAGGCTGGTAGCGCACAAATTACCAAACTCACCCCACCAAACCGGACCAGAACGCCAAACTATTCAGCCGCCTTCACGCTGACTCACTCACACAGACCATGAGGGTGATGTCATCCACCGGTGCCAGTTTCAATGGCACTCCATCTAGCGCCTCCAAACGAAAGTACAACAAAGAAAGAAAAGGCACCCGGTCTCCAAACATCTGACCCCCAAACAGAAAAAGTCCAAAGGAGGCAATCCACAGACCACTCTCACGGATAAAAGCAAGCAGGAAGTTTATTCAGCATAAAAAACACCGGCATCCAAAAAGGAAGTTACAGATGATTAGCACAGGTAAAACATGTTTCGTATACACCATATACTGAACTTTCTCAATAACCGCTAGTTGAACAATGACTGCAGTAGCCTTTAAATACGCTTAAAGCTCCTCCCTTGATTGGTCATCCAATCTCAACATTTTAATAGTTGCTAAACAATTAATTAAATAATTAAATAATACCAAACTGCATATATGTATAAGAATATGAACAATATATTGATAGCAAACAAATAACATATAAGAGATAACCAATCAATAAAGGAGCAGTATTATTATTGCGTCTACATGGCACATAACTAAAATTGAAAATAAGAGAAATAATAAATATTAAATAGCCTCTTTTCAGAAACCGATTGGTTAATTCCTTAGCATGCAACTCATATTTCTCAGGCTCAGAACAATTACGTTTAACCCTCATATACTGGCTTTTGGGTATGAGGCAATAGTATGTCTTGGGTGACAAGAGTTTGCTTTCAAAATAGTGTTGCCAGCAACCTCTTTTCGATACAATTGAATATCAGTGTTATGTTTCTCAATATTAGGATAAAGCTCAATGTCAAGGTAAGAAATTTTCTCCTCACTATTCTCGTATGTAAATTTCAAATTCATGTAATTATCCTGCAAGTACATCACAATTGGGGTAACCATCTCATTGGGACCCCTCCAAATGAAAAGAAGATTGTCATTATAGCGACCAAAGTACGCAATGTGCTCCTTGAAGGGATTAGTATCCCCAAAGATGCGGAACAGCTCCCACCAACCCAAATAAAGGTTGGCATAAGAGGGGGCGAATTTCGCCCTCATAGCTGTTCCGCGCCTCTGGAGGTTATATTCTCCCTCAAACAGGAAAAAATTGTGTGTAAGAAGAAATTGAATTGACTTCAAAATAAATTCTTTTAACTCTGTACTGTAACCTGAGCAATTATCCAAAAAGTACTAAACAGCTTTAACACCTTTTTCATGAGGGATGCAAGTGTAGAGTGAGACAACATCCACTGATAAAAATGAATAGCCAGTCTTCTATTACAGACCTTCCTTCTGTTTAATCACATCACTGGTATCTCTTACATAGCTCATTAGATTCACAACCAAAGGTTGCCATCAATGCTCCCTGTCCTGCTTCCCTAACCAAGACCAGGGCCTGGTCAAATGATTCAAAGTTAACTGAACTCACCGCCGGGTTAATCGTATCATTTCACAAGTGCCTTTGGGATAAGACAGGTGCTAGATCAAACTAAATTTTCCTATTTAATTCTTGGGTACCACTCCCAAAGGGAAAATAACCAAATGAGGGAATGGATCAGCATAGAGGCCCACTCTGTGGCCCAAGGATACTTCCTTATCGAGTTTCTCTTTAACAACCTCAGGGTGATCGTATGCTAACAACTGGTTCCTCTCTCACATTTACCAAATGGGACCAGAGATGCATGTCAGTGACGCCAAAATACAGCATAGGATTACCAGCTATCTTCCAGCAAAACATTTATCATATATTCTCCAGGCGCCATCCCTATGGCGCCTGTGAATATAATCAATGGTCTCCATATACTTCATTACGGCCAGGGCCTTATTAGGCCTGGACTCTAGATAGCAGGACACCAGAACCCTAAAACACCTGCGTTACTCATCTATTATATTTGGCTGCTTCACTTTTTTGGCCCAGTGTGTCCAGTGCGTTCTTCACTCTGCTCTTTTATCCTATATGGTTCAACCGACAGCTCAAAGACATTAACATACTTCCCTTCCCATATCTTCCTGGCCAATTTGCTTTTAAGATAGGCGTGAAGGGAATGTACCAAACAAGGATATGTATCCCCTTGTACTGATACCTTCCTAACAGATACACCTACAATTACACTGCTCGCAGGCACTGAGCTAGGGGTAATCACTGACTGGCCTTCTGCAGCAAGTGCCCCACCTATACCTGGCCTAGCAGCTTTCTGTGACTGATTGTGACATCAGCTTCTTCAGCATCCAAAACATGTACTTATGTTCCTTACTAACTAAGCCCAAAGAGTCATCACTGCCAGATGAGTCCCCCATCATGTTAACGAACCCCAAAGAAGTCTGGGACTCACCAAGGGAAAGGCCAGGCTGGACCAAAGCTACTACGCTTGACAATTCTGTAGGGCAATCCTGATCCTTAGGTCTGCCACCAGCCACCGTAGAAGACCCCACGACCAGAGTTGAAAACCTGCAAGAAAGAAACAGAACTTGGAGAATCGTGGTCCCAAAGAGGAGATTAAAGCATGCCAGACACATGCACTCCCTGATCCACACACAAAGGGACACCACTAGCCCCAGACCATTTTCTAACAACCCAGTATCAGATGAACCAGACATACTACCCTGCACAACAGACAATTGAACCCCTGGATTAAGCAAAGAAGCAACATTCAAAACCCCTCTGGAATCATCTTGCATTATGGCCCAAGTTCACACCACCAACCATTACATGCTGATCTGCTACAGTCTACTCCCCATGACTCACAGCTGGTTGATCCTGCCTACCAAATGGAGTTACAACATATCCCGCATCCATTCCTTGCAAGGAAACACTGCTAAGACCTCTCCCCCTTCCTTTGACACACTCTGAGTACCACTCATACTGTATTACACCAGGAATAGCCACTGAAGGCCCCACTCCATGAATGCAACCCCCCTGGCAACCCCCCTGACCTGCTGCCATCTTCCCGCCTAAGACCCAGCCCACCAACTCACTAGCCTTCAATTGAGGTCAACTGCCACTGACCTGCTCTTCAAGATTCCCACCTATGTATGCCAGAAATGACGTTTGAACCACCGTAAGTGACGAGCAGCCTGGTGATTTTTTTGGAACAAGACATTGGAAGTAGGCCTAGACATGCTGCCATCAGGGAATACAAGTGGAAGCAGGCAGCAGATTGATGAATAAATGGCGCTGGATACTGCAGAGTGAGAAACGTCTGGAGGAGAGGACATCTACACTGCTGCTGAGGACACACTGGTTCCTGATGCTGCCCTGTCATACACCTTCAACACAGTGGCCTGGACCAAGGCTGAAACCACCACCAAGACCTCATCTGGTATAGGTCAGTGCAAAGGGGGAGGAGGGGGATCCACTACCCCAGCTGGAGACTCGGACAAAAGAGGGGGAACGTTCTGTTCATCAGAATTAAGGACCAAAATTACCAGCGACCCACAAATCAGACATCCCTAGCCCCATTAATCTTAAGGCCCGACTCGTCAGCACCACTCACACTGCTGGGAGCCACCTCATGAGGGAGCAGACCCACCGGGAGGGGGTGGGAAAAGGTACAGCCTGAGGCTACTGAGAAGGGGCAACCACTTCCCCAAATCATCCCTAACTGTCTCTCCCCTTGCAGGGGATACTCGCCATGAAATGTCAGAAGAGTCCCTCAGACACATGGGTGGAAACGACTGCCTCCTCGAAAGATCCATCTTCAGCAGGACAATGCAGAAAATTTTCCTCTCAACAATCCAGTGACCAAAGAGGAAGAGGATCATTAGACAGAGCCTTATATAAGGTAAGGACTAAATCGAAACACACTGCTAGCTTCACATTGTAGTAGGTTAATTTAGGGCGTTTCATGCACAATTGTGCCTTACACTATCAATTCCTCATTCACTTCACCTCCAAGTGAGGAATAATGCTGTCTTTCTTTTAGATCTTTTAATGTGGTCAGATTTTTTTTTTTTTTTGCTTGTTTAGTAATAGCTTATACTTTTTTTTTTTTTTTATTGAGGTTATAATTAAATGTAACAGGCAGATAATATCACAGTTAAAAAAACAAAAAACAAGGAGAATCACTACAAAGTATACATATTAAGGGTCAGAATAAAAAATACACATAATCGCCCATTTATACAAAACAAGTTAACCTCAAGTTTTCAATTAAAGTATATCCCCTTAAAATATAATATAACGTCAGACAAAATGATTTCCCTCAATGATAAATAAAGGTCTCTCTTGGACCCCTTGGAAGAGAATTTAAGTCAGGCTAGGGAATTTTAGGGGAAGGATGACATAACTAAATGGGCCACTTTTGGACCCCAACTGGAAACTGCTAGTTCATGAAACATATTTTCTTGTACAATGAAAATATAAATGTATATATATATATTCAGCTTATCCGGGCAAATTTAGAATATCAACATAAGCGGGAGGATGGGTGAGTTAAGGAGATATATACCAATAATCCAATAGATAAATGAACTGGCTGAAGACATATTAACAGATACACAAATGACAGTGGTATTATAATGTGCTATATGAAAAACAAATAACTTACGAAATACTGTGCTGCTCAATGGGAAATGGCGGTAAATGGTGTAAAGGTTCTTAGGGGAGGGACTCAGGGTATTGAACTAAAAGACTATTCGAAAACTAAATCATTCCATGTGGTCAATGAGCTAGCTATTAAGTAGGAAAAAGTATAGTTAATTATCCTACCATTAGTGGTAGTAAAAGAGGGGCTATCACTGTACTATCACAGTGCAATCACAGGGGGGAACAACTCTACTAGGTAGCTCAGTATATTAATGTTAATCAAAAGTATGTAAAGAGCTAGCGTCACATTGCAAAAATAGCAAGCACAGGTCACCTGTTTACCTCTCATTAGCTGTAACATAACTTGCAATAAGTGAGCACAATTAAAAGGTAGAAATCAGCGTCTGCCCCTAGGTAAGCATGTTGATACACAAACAATCCTAAAAATTATGCCAAAAGGACACTGTTTAATGGGATAGTGGGATCTGGCTTTGTACACAGGAATATGATAATTTAAAATGAATATCTAAAAAAAAAAAAAAACCCTAAAATTTAGCATTTATATGGAGAACTTAAGGGAAGTAATAGCAAACACAATGTATGCCGCACTCTGAGTTATGTATAAAGTGTAATACTGGCGTCAACTATGTGTATGATAGGAGTCTGCCCCTAGGTTAATAGCACGTTGAAGCACATATAATATTATACACTGTTATTTCTAAGAGACATTGTTTAGTGGGATAGCAAAATCTGGCACATAAATGTAATATTTAATCCAAATCTAGAGGTTTATGCAATTTAATATACATACATATATATAGAGCGGGAATCTGAGCAGTCACTGTATCAAAAACCGTCTGCAACTGAACCGAGTCCCAAGTTATATAAGAGCGTAATTAGGTCTCCCGGGCCAAGTAGCAAAGAATAATCTGGGTATTGTGGCAATGTGTAGGATCACACTCCACAGTAATGTGCTTCCTAAGGGACAGTCATCCCACTCCCACTGGCCCGGGTACTGGAGGAGAATGTGACATCGGGAACATTCTCCTATCTGCATCTGGCTTTCTGTGGATAGGTAGGTATATATACTCAAAGGCTCCCCTGTACAGGCCGGCAAGAACCCTTCAATAAGTTGGAGAGCACTGGTCGTCACCGGATCGCAGTATGACGTGTCCTTTCGTGTCGGGTGACCATCCACTTCCACCCATGCTGGCTGCTGATTCTTTGCAGGCGATCTCCCGAGCCCGGGAGTTGCTAATGAGACTGAAACTTTAGGTGTCCCATGCCTCTGATTGCATTGGTGAGCTTCCTGGTGCTTAATGTGGAAATCCTCTTGTGGTGATTCACTGCGCCAGGCATTCTCGACCACGCTGGAGATAGGCTGGGGATGGCTATGCTGCACTTTAAATTCTGCCACTCGAGACACATCTCCTCCTCTGTCCTTCACAGCTGATTCTTTGGCTATAGTGCTCTGAATGCCAAATTGACGTGTGTGTGCACGGAGACTATGCCATTCAGCAGACCACACTTGCAGCAGTTTTTCGCAGTGTTCATTGAGCAGGTTAGTCAAGGCTCCTAGTAACGAGTTTGCTCTAGACTCCATTTGGTCTATTTGACTGTACTTGTATGCAGGTCCGGTAATATCACCCTTTCTTAGAGATTTTTGGGGGCAGCGTTAAATATCTGCCTAGTAACCCAGTTTCCTGGGGGAGGTTATAATGCGGCAGCCCTGGTCACGCAGATGATAGGCCTTGCAAGCAATGGCGATCGCTACATAACTCAACTGAAGAGCATAGGCGGTCAGCGATCTTGATATGGATCTGATCTTCAATCCTATTCAGGCTATTATCCAGTATAAAATTTCTCAGTTTTTGAAGGATATCTGTAATTAGTAGCTATTAAAAGTGATCAAAGTCAGGAGCTCCTCTCAGATGCGTCCTGCCGCTTCAGCTATAGACTCCGCCCCCCAATGTGGTCAGATTTTTATAACATGTACTTATGAACTTTTCCCCTACTGTATACTTTTTTCCTTTTTATTCCTGTATTCTCTATTTCATGTTGTTGGGTCTTAGTCCAAGGCAGACTTTGTTTATGTCTCTGAGTACTAGGAAGGCACAATGGTCATAAGGGCTAGGTGAGGATGAAAGACAGTGATGTTTATGAAAGTTGAGTGAGAATGTGGTATTTCCATCAATAACAAATAAAGAAACAAAAAACAAATGCAACTTTCTTTCATTTTATACAGTTTTACATATTTAATGGTAATTTTACACTATTTAAAATTAAATTAGATTTAAATCTTTCCGAAATTCTTTTTCAATATATAATAAAAAGGAATTGACAATTTTTTTTAAATCAATACAATCACAATCTTTTTGCGTCTAACATAGCCGAGGTTGATTACTCCTATAATATTTGATCTCTATTTCCTCATAATGGCACAATCAACAACTGATAATGGTTATTGATCACCAAAATGCAGAATGTGTTAATGGGTTTAATTTAGTCCATTTGTGTGTTTTCGAATTAGATAGGACGTTGTTTTTCATAAGTGTTAAACAACTTGAATGCCATTTGTATAAGGGCATGACGTTATACTTAGTATACTTGCTTATTTTGTATTTTTTTTATTTTAATATATTAAAAGTACTTTTTTTATCTTGTTTTTTATTTGGTGAGTTCTTCATTGTAAATTAAGAAGATTTTTCATAAGAAGAAAGTGACCAAATCTTAAATTATCTTCTACTTCTAAAATGGAATCAGTGGATATTTCAGGATGTATTGCACGTGAACAAAATAATAAGGATATTCCAAACTGTCTTGGAATTCTCACAAACATATAGAAAAGGTTGCTTTCGACTGTTGAATTCGATGGCCCCTATGTATCAAGCCATCGACTTTCTTGCATTCAACGGCCCCAATATGCTCGCCTAAGTTCGCCTAACATCGCTGCCGCGGACCTGAATACGCTCTCCAAAATTATCAAAAAAGCTGTCAAAAAGCTGTGTACCAAGTACGGTGCGATGAGCAGCGGACTGTTGTTAACAGTCATCGATCTCGCTGCGCTTCGGCTTTTTCACAGCTTTCTTGCTACCCTGTCACTAAGCACCCACACTATACTATACTGTTTTACCCCCTAAACCGCTGCTCCCGGAGCCCCCCGCAATTAAATAAAGTTATTAACCCCTAAACTGCTGCTCACGGACCCAGCCGCAACTCTAATAAATGTATTAACCCCTAAACCACCGCTCCCAGAGCCCACCTCCGCCTACATTATACATATCAAGCCCTAATCTGCCGCCCCCTATACCGCCGCCACCTACATAAAGTTATTAACCCCTATCCTTCCGCTCACGGACCCGCCGCAACTAAATAAATTGTTTAACCCCTAAACCGCTGCTCCCGGAGCCCACCGCCACCTACATTATATTTATTAATCCCTAATCTGCCGCCCCTATACTGCCGCCACCTACATAAAGTTATTAACCCCTATCCTGCTGCTCCCGAAGCCCACCGCCACCTACATTATATTTATTAACCTCTAATCTGACCCCCCTACACCGCCGCCACTATATATACTATATATATTTAAAACTAAATACCTATAAAATAAATCCTAAACTAGCTACAATATAACTAATAATTACATTGTATCTAGTTTAGGTTTTATATTTATTTTACAGGCAACTATGTATTTATTTATTTATTTATTTATTTTTATTTAATTTTTTTATTGAGGAAGAAGATGAGAGCACTACAATGTTGCTGCATAAACAGCCATTATAAAACAAATAGTAAAAACATAAATGGTCATTAAAGTTACAGCAGTGTAGGGTGTTCAAATCAGCACAGTGCACATATAACAAGATATTGCAATAGCAGCCTCAATTTTTCTTAACTTTAACAAATAAATTTAACCATCCATAAAGCTAAAGAATAGAATACAAGATATAATATGCGGTGTAGGATGTGATCAATTCCGTATAATATAGTAGGATAAGGTATAACCTCCCTTAGTAATATATGTGATCCATAGGATAACCTTCAATCTAGCAAGTGGAGGCACTGGCAGGCTGTACTCTACTCTCCATGGTCTTAAAGGAGGCCTCTGAAAAATGGCTTAGAAATGGAAGCTTAGATGGTAGGTACTGATGATCAGACCTGCTGATCCGAGTAATAAGGATGGATCCCAGGCTGTGGCATTGTACAAAAGAGAGTGGGTACTAAGGGAGTAGTGCAAGTTGCGGTATGGGCAAGAGAAACCACGTATTTAGTTCCCCTATTGCTAGGGGGCACATTGCATGGGGGGGGGGAGGTAGGGCATAAGGTAATCGTAGTAATTTGTAGGGATAGGAAAAAGCATAGACTAATTTTGCAACTAGGGTAAAGTAAAACTTACTTAAAGTTGAACTTATCAGTGTGACATACACTTGAAAGGTACTGTTGGATTTGTTATGCTATATCTGTGTACAGATTAATAAGATCATAATACGCGTAGACTCAAGAGGTAATAATATAGGGCTAGAGTTTCCTTAATACAGGGTAGTGTTGCTTCAGTTATGAAAAAACTTCGGTATTTAACCCCACTACAGCCAATTTTTATTTTCTATTTTAGAACCAGAGATACTGGTGGAGTAGTTATGCCATATCTGCGTGCGGGTGTATAGAATCAAAATGTGTGTGGTTTCGGGGTACAATATAGGGCTAAAGTTCCCTCAAAACAGGATAGTATAGTCTCAATGTGAATTTATTGGACCTGCTGTCAGGGTATGGGCCCTATACCCCACAACAGGAGCCGGTTCTGACCAATAAAAGAGTGGTATTTCGAGGGGCAGCACTCAAATCACTTAACCATAACTCCTATAGTTGTGTTTATAGCGGTAGGTTAATAATTAAAAGTCTGAAGTATACGTATATAACATATATAACTAAAGTATAGGAGAATGTAATATAGATCTGTACGCTCTGTGAGATAGCTCACTTAATGACCAAGGCTGGAAATTCTGCATGGGATTAATACTCCAAAGCCCCTACATTAAACCTTAATAATGCGGTAGACTAAGGGTAGCATTAATATAGTAAAGCTATTGATAGAATGGATTAACTAGAACTAGGCGGTATAAACATATGTTCAGTGAACGTTCAGTAGTAAGAGCTTACATAGGTATAATATAGCTGTAACCTAGTTCAATAACAGATAAGACAATGAAATATTCATAGCAACAGAAAAATCTTATACTAGCAATGCATGAGTAAACATACTTTCCCTTCCACACAGAAAGAAAAAAAGAGAAAAACACAGCAAAAACAATTCAAGCAAATGGTAACCAAGGGGCTCAATAAACACTAAAAATAGGGTGAATGGCTCATATGAAACTGCAGCCGTATTGTCAAGTTCATGTACTTATCCAATTCCGGATCTGTAGGGCTCAACGGATGAATAGTAACGGGTTAGCCAAAAGCCCTGAGCAAAGCATAAGGGCTCTCCACAATTCTCCCCATCACAGTAAGGTACACACAGGAACAAGTAGGCCTTCGACCGCAATTTTGTTGCTCCCCTATTGATGTAACCTTGTCCTCCAACATGTAGTTGCAGGGGAATCTTTTCCAAAATTCTTATCCCTTCTGCATCATGCTGCCGCCCAGGGTCAAGAAGCCTCTTCGCTCGAGGACTCATATCGGCGCTATGAAAGGCAGTAGGTTCAAGCACAGTGACACCCTCTCTCAATAGAGTGGTAGTAGTCGGACAGCCGGGTTCCATCAAAGAGGGACTGGTAGTTAAAAGTTCCGGTAAGAGGAAAGATGGCGGCCGCTGGGGTCTCAAAACACTGATCTCTAGAGTATCAACAACATCACCACCTCCGGCGGTCTTAGGTGCGAGGGTAGGGACAGGCAGACAATCCATCGCAGTAGATGATAGGGCGAAGGTCTCCCGGTATTGCTTCAACAGGAGGCCTATCTCCCTTAGTAGCGCGGCAGGTTCCATGGTAGTTAATAGCCACCGGATCTTCCTCGTGGTGTCAGAAATGCACAAAAATAGTTGCTATGAACTTAGTTGGAGTTTAAGGACTCGTCAAAGTATACTGTAAGCCTATGGCTCCTCATAAAGTAGGCATAATCTGAAGGCAATATACTTTTTGTATTTGAAAAGTCTTAAAATTATAAAACAAATGCAGGAGCTCTCCTTCCATGCGTCCTATCCCTTCGGTGTTCAGCTCCGCCCCCCCTATGTATTTATTTTAACTAGGTAGAATTACTAGGTAGTTATTAACTATTTAATAGCTACCTAGTTAAAATAAATACAAAAGTACCTGTAAAATAAAACCTAACCTAAGTTACAATTACACCTAACACTACACTATAATTAAATAAATTCAATAAATTAACTACAATTAATTACAATTAAATAAAATTATCTAAAGTACAAAAAAACCCCCACTAAATTACAGAAAATAATAAAATAATTACAAGAATTTTAAACTAATTACACCTAATCTAATCCCCCTAATAAAATAAAAAAAAAAAAAACCCAAAATAATAAAAAGCCCTACCCTATACTAAATTACAAATATCCCTTAAAAGGGCTTTTTGTGGGGCATTGCTCCAAAGTAATCAGCTCTTTTACCTGTAAAAAAATTACAATACCCCCCCAACATTAAAACCCACCACCCACACACCCAACCCTACTCTAAAACCCACCCAATCCCCCCTTAATAAAACCTAACACTAACCCCTTGAAGATCAGCCTACCTTCTATCAGCCAATCGGAATTAAGGTAGGAAAAATCCTATTGGCTGATGCAATCAATTGAAGTTCAATCCTATTGGCTGATCCAATTAGCCAATAGGATTGAGCTCGCATTCTACTGGCTGATTGGAACAGCCAATAAAATGCAAGCTCAATCCTATTGGCTGATTCTATCAGCCAATCGGAATTCAAGGGAAGCCATCTTGGATGACGTCATTTAAAGGAATATTCATTAGTCGGGTAGTCGTTGGCCTGGAAGGATGATCCGCGTTGGATGTTTTGAAGATGGACCCGCTCCGCTCAGGATGAATGAAGATAGAAGATGCCGTCTGGATGAAGACGTCTGCCCGTCTGGAGGACCTCTTCTTCCCGGCTTGGATGAAGACTTCTGCACGTCTGGAGGACCTCTTCTTCCCGGCTTCGTTGAGGACTTTGGCCCGGTTGGGTGAAGACGTCTCAAGGTAGGGTGATCTTCAGGGGGTTAGTGTTAGATTTTTTTAAGGGGGTATTGGGTGGGTTTTAGAGTAGGGTTGGGTGTGTGGGTGGTGGGTTTTAATGTTGGGGGGTATTGTAATTTTTTTATAAGTAAAATAGCTGATTACTTCAGGGCAATGCCCCGCAAAAAGCTCTTTTAGCCCTTTTTAGTGCTAAGCACTTTCCCACCTGCGTGCTAAGGCTTTTTTAAAGGGTTTTTTATTTAATATTTTTAAAAATATTTTTTTTTCCTTTTTTTTATTTATTTCAGATCCCCAAGACTTACACTGTTGGAAAGGTTAGGCAATTACCTTTTCAATGCTGGTCTTGGGGGTCTGTAGCTTCTTAGATGCCTGAGAAACAGACTTCTAAGCTGCATGCCCCCTGCTCCTATATTTAACATTGTTAATGTTAAATAAAGTTGCGCAGTGATGTCATCACGTTATTGCGCGTGACATCGCCATGCAAAACGGGAAGCTCCGGCGATGCCTGTCATTATGCAGCACCGATCGCCGGGGTAGGAGCGGGTGGGAGCCCCCAGATCTCGGCTCTGAGAAGTCATTAGCACCAGAGTGGGAAACTCTGTGATGGCTCAGAGCCGTCATTAGCACTCAAGGGGTTAAGGGCTATTTGTAATTTAGTATAGGGTAGGGATTTTTATTATTTTGGGGGGCTTTTTTATTTTATTAGGGGGATTAGATTAGGTGTAATTAGTTTAAAATTCTTGTAAATATTTTATTATTTTCTGTAATTTTGTGTTTTTTTGTACTTTAGTTAATTTTATTTAATTGTAATTAATTGTAGTTAATTATTTAATTTATTTAATTATAGTGTAGTGTTAGGTGTAATTGTAACTTAGGTTAGGTTTTATTTTACAGGTACTTTTGTATTTATTTTAACTAGGTAGCTATTAAATAGTTAATAACTATTTAATAACTATTCTGCCTAGTTAAAATAAATACAAAGTTGCCTGTAAAATAAATATAAAACCTAAACTAGATACAATGTAATTATTAGTTATATTGTAGCTAGTTTAGGGTTTATTTTATAGGTATTTAATTTTAAATAGGAATAATTTAGTTAATGATAGGAATATTTATTTAGGTTTATTTAAATTATATTTAAGTTAGTGGGTGTTAGGTTTAGGGTTAGACTTAGGTTTAGGGGTTAATATGTTTATTATAGTGGCGGCGGTGTAGGGGGGTCAGATTAGGGGTTAATAAATATAATGTAGGTGGCGGTGGGCTCCGGGAGTGGCGGTTTAGGGGTTAAACAATTTATTTAGTTGTGGTGGGGTCCGGGAGCGGCAGGATAGGGGTTAATAACTTTATGAAAACCACTAGAAACCTAAATAGCTGCACTATCAGGGTCTATATAGGAGGTGCGCCAATATAAATAAAAAATATGAGCGTATATAAAATCAATTTTCAAGCCTGTTAGTATTAGGGGCGTAGATTAAAACCATACGAGATAAACTGTTAAATAATAAATGATTAATAATAATATAAAAACCTAGATAACAAAAAATTGTATATATTTAATATGCCTATCAAAGTCCCAAATCAGAAGAGTGAATATAAATATATATATAAGTCCATATGAACCATAGACCAGATCCCACGATGTACAGCAGCTCTCTCCAAAAATGGCAGGAAGAAAATACAGTCCTAGAAGACAAAAAACGAGAGGCGCTCTTGGTGCAGCAAATTCCAAACAAATGCTAATTATGAATACACAATATATACCATGTACTCACAAGTAAAGTTGTACAAGCAGTGCAATATCGTGCAGGCCGAAACTTCTGAGCCGTTCGGCTGACTCACAGTGGCTGAAGCAGATGGTATCCAGAATGAGGCTCCAATCCTGATACTCGTCACCTCTCAGGAACGCCAACAGAAACCGATCAGTGCTATAGAAATCCAGCACTCGGCTGAGAGTCCAACCAGGTGTTTCACTCCAGCAACACCGGAGATAATAAAGGGTCCAGAGCAAGACCAGCAGCAGCTGAACAGGAAGTTCTGGACCCTTTATTATCTCCGGTGTTGCTGGAGTGAAAAACCTGGTTGGACTCTCAGCCGAGTGCTGGATTTCTATAGCACTGATCGGTTTCTGTTGGCGTTCCTGAGAGGTGACGAGTATCAGGATTGGAGCCTCATTCTGGATACCATCTGCTTCAGCCACTGTGAGTCAGCCGAACGGCTCAGAAGTTTCGGCCTGCACGATATTGCACTGCTTGTGCAACTTTACTTGTGAGTACATGGTATATATTGTGTATTCATAATTTGCCCCTGTTTGGAATTTGCTGCACCAAGAGCGCCTCTCGTTTTTTGTCTTCTAGGACTGTATTTTCTTAATAACTTTATGTAGGTGACGGCGGTATAAGGGGCAGCAGATTAGGGGTTAATAAATATAATGTAGGTGGCGGTGGGCTCCGGGAGCGGTGGTTTAGGGGTTAAACACTTTAGTTGCGGTGGGGTCCGTTAGCATCGGTTTAGGGGTTAATAAGTTTATTAGAGTGGCGGTGGGCTCCTTGAGCGGCGGTTTAGGGGTTAATAAGTATAATGTAGGTGGTGGCGGTGTAGGGGGGGCAGATTAGGGGTGTTTAGACTTGGGGTACATGTTAGGGTGTTAGGTGTAGACATGAATCAATGGGATATCGGGCAGCAGCGAACATGAGCTTTCGCTGGTTTCAGACTCCCATTTATTCCTATGGCATCCGCCGCATCCAGGGCGGCGGTTTGAAAACCAGGTACGCTGGGCCAGAAAAGTGCCGAGTGTACCTGCTAGTTATTTTACTTGTATTCGGAACATCTGTAGTGATGTAAGTATCGATCTGTGTCGGAGTCCGGCGGATCGTATGTTATCTCACTATATTCTACTTTTGCCGGTCTGTAGGGTTTGATAACTAAGGTGAATCAGGCTCGCCACAAATACGCTGCGGAATTCCAGCGTATTTGCAGTTGACGGCTTGATAACTAGAGGCCGATGTGTGCATTTTGTTGTTGGTAATTAGTCGAAAAGTTATGGTCAAGGGTATTGTGATCGCCAAAGTTGACACTGTCTTTTTTAATGTAAAAATTGTGTTATCGTTTACATTTGGATCCTTCCCACGTTACTTTATGGTCATTTAAAATATAAAAAAGGTTCACATGCACTTTTTAAATCTACATAATTAAAAAATGTAGGGCCAGATTACAAGTGGAGCAGTATTTAACGCTCCTGCTCTATCTCCACTAGAAGCACGTTTTTGTGTGCGTTGGATTGTGCTTGTATTACAAGTTGAATTTAAAAGATTTTACTTGCACGCTAACCTGATGCACGAAAAAAGCCGAAGTTAGAATATCACAAACGCTTTATCGTATCCCCCCATAGAAGTCAATGGAGCAAAAAAAATGGGGGAAAAACTAACACTGTACTCATGCACAAACCCAGTGGCATATTCTCAAGTGTGCTAACGACATGAAAATACTAATATTTTGCATTCTAATGTTCTTCACAGACCAGAACATGTTTTATTTATTCATCACTACATATCTCTACATATATCTGATGGTAGTTTGGTACAATATCTATCTATCTATCTATCTATATCTATCTATATATGTATGAATACCTATTTTTAAATACATAAAACATTTCCTGCTATGTGCAGAACATTGGAATGTGAAATATTTACAGTAAATACACAGTATTACACTTTATTAAATAGGAATATTGCATAAATATGCTTTTACATGTTTTCATCTACTTAACTGCAAAGGGCTACAATGCACTTATGTATATGTCTATATGTGTGTACATATGTATTTGTGATTATATGTGTCTGTAAAGACATAAAGACATATATAAATACATAAATACATATGTACCCACATATAAACATATATATATATAACCTTTTGGTGCTATTTTTTTTTTAAATAATTTGTATCAGTATTATTATGAGTGTAACTGTACTTTTCAATGTATTTCTGATGTGCTTTGTGACACTTTTTTGTTTTGCAAAAAAGTTAACCACAGCTCTATCCCGATGAGCGTTAACTTCAATTGCGCCCAAGTGATTGTGTTTATTTTCAACCTGTAATACGAGTGCTACATCTGACGCACGCAAACAGCAGCGATAAACGTCTTTTCGCTTGCGCGTTAATATTAGTGCACCACTTGTAATTTGAACCATAATTGGGTTTAAAATATACCATTATTTTGTCTCTATTGTAAAGTAAATTAAAGTTTACAGACAGGTTTTACTTGTGCTGTTAAAACATTATCATGCATCTAGTTCCATTATACCAGAAATTTCAGTGCATTGGTCAGATTGCAGATAATACTGAAGGTACCTGTAAAATTATCTACACAATTAGGTGACTGAAAATAGATTATGATTGGTAGAGCTCTTTAGGCAGAGTGTAATTTGGCCAGATCATACGATTTATAAGAACTTGGCTATTGTATAGTTGAAACTTTGTATTTTATTGTCAGTAAAGGCTGGTTTACCACGTATGATATGACTACATAACACTCATATTTATTAATATCTGCTAATACATAGGGCCTCCGGATTTTTCAAGTGGAGAATGATTCATGAAACAAATGGTTAAAAGTCAAGGTTGGAGATTTTATCTTTAGAACAGTATATTTCAATTTTATAGCAGACATTCAATCTGCCTACAATATTATATTCCACACAGCTGCAATGTGCTTTTTCATTTATGTACTTTACCATAATGGCAAACACATTAGGTTACATTTTATTACCAGAAAACTGTGTCTTACTTTACGTATACAAAATATATTTTAACATAATGGCTTCCTCGATAAACCCATGTACCTAATCTAAAGCCATAAACAATAAGCATCATATTTTTCAGCTTTGAAATGTTAAATTGAATAGGCCCTCAAAATGAATATATGAATTAGTTTGGTGTATATATTTTTCAATGACATAAAGTGTTACTTCTATATAATCCTCTGAGTCAATTTAAGGGAAATATGTGCTATATATATATATATATATATATATATATATATATATATATATATATATATATATATATATATAATAAAGCTATATCTATATGACTAATAGATAGACAGACAGATATGCATGTGTTAGTGTGTTCATATGTTTGTGCTTTTTATGAGCGTGCGTTTTTTATGTAAATGAAACATTAACAGTGACATTATGAGCTGTAGGGATTGGTGAATGAGAATGATTATAACAACAAATATTGGACACATTTTGTTTTTTCTCATACATTTTAAACATCAAAACATTTGTTGATTCAGATATTTGTATTTAGGGCTCCATTTATCGTTGTGCAGGTGGAAAACTCTAGGGATCTGTTTGCCTGTGATTGCAGCAAGCAGGTAGCATTATCCTGCCCACATTTATCATTGTACGAGCAGCCGCTCGAACAACACAGTCCCCTACTTTCAGGCATTTAATTGAGTGAAAACAGGGGCAATTAAAGGGACACTACAGTGAAAATTAAACTTTCATGATTCAGAAAGAGCATGCAGTTTTAAGAGACTTCCCAATTTACTTCTATTATGAAATTTTGCACAGTCTTTTTATATACACACTTTCTGAGGTATCAGCTCCTACTGAGCATGTGTACAAGTTTACAGGGTATAAGTATTCTAGTCTGTGATTGGTTAATGGCTGTCACATGATACGGGGGCTGGCAAATGGCGGGGTTGTCAGAAAATACTGTGTTTTTTTAAGTATTATAGCATTGTCTTTTCATTGGGCACTTTGTTAATTAAGCAATTCTTCTGTATTTAGTGGTCCTTTAATCACCTGGATTAGACTGGAGTGATGTTAGACTGCCACCATAGTAATGACTGCTTAAATATCAGCTGCAGGCTTACTTAAGGAACCCATAAAGTTCATGTCATTTTTAAATTTATTTTTAATTTAATGGAGAAGAGGGGTGTCCAAACTTTATTCAGGAAACCACTAATTAAATGTAAAAAAAAATCTAACATAATTATAATATAAAAAAACATGAAATGAGAAAGGATTTAGCTTAAAGTGAAGGTAAACTGGTGAATGAAAGCCCGTTTTTAAAAAATACTATTAAAAACAGGGGCACTTTCATTCATCAAAGTTTACAAAGCAGCTGTTTTGTTAAAAAAAAATACCTCCCCCCAGGGTAGTCATTGCCTGAGGCCATGCTGTGATTGGAGGAAGCCGGATTAGACATTGCTGACGTGTGAATAGAGGATCTCTAAGTGGGGGAAGCTGCTTTAGCAGTGAAAAAAAAAAGGTATTTTTTTTAAACAAAATGGCTGCTTTGTAAACTTTGATGATTGAAAGTTCCCCTGTTTTTATAGTATTTTTAAAAAATTGGCTTTTATTCATCAAAGTTTACCTTCACTTTAATATATGCCAGTATAATTGTTTTTCACACATTACAGTATCTTCTTCCAACAAATATATAAATATAGATAAATTGTATAGAACCTTGAGAAACAAAGTTACAATAAAAAAATGCATTGGTGATAGAATGTAGAAATTATTTACTTAGTAGAGCTGTATGTGCTTGAATTGTTATCTGTGCAACTTCAGTTATAAAACTATTACAATGTATATTTGGTTTAAATTTAAATTTCTACTATTTTTTAACAGTAATTATTTCTGTCAAATTCGCTCTTTCACTCGCTCTCATGCTCTCTTCTACTCTTTCCCAGCATTAAGTTATGGGGGCCGAATTATCTTCAGGCTCGCCAGAAACAGCAGTTATGAAGTAGCGGACATCAATCCGCCCAATCCTATACGATCGGGCTGATTGACACCCCCTGCTAATGGCCGATTGGCCGCAAATCTGCAAGAGCACAAGAACTGCTTGTGCAATGAGAAATGCCAACAGCGTATGCTGTCGGCATTTATCGATGTGTGGCGGACATGATACTGTACATCGTATCATGTCTGCTTGCACTTTAATAAATCGCCCCTATAGTTTCACAGTCACTAAATAACAGTCACTGAAATGGATTGCATATGAAAAGACCCTTTACACAAACAGGAGCAAGTTGGAGTCTGTAGACATCAGTATTCATCTAAAACCTTGGGGATTGGTTAGAAGTCTGAAAATCAGCACAATGTTATTTAAAAATAAGCAAAACTATACATTGTTACAAAAACACTCCCAGATGGGCTAAATAACGAATCATCTACAAAACATTTATACAAAGAAAAATCTAGTGTAGAATGTCCCTGTAAGATTCTAACATATTGATTTAGTGACTGAAAATTTGATTGCGACCTTGTCACAAAAATAAAAGCTGGTATGAAAAAAAAACATTGCTATTTCAGGGTTTTTTAAACAGGGTTGAGATCTAGCCCTATATCTTTATGAGAATGGGTCAGTAGAATAAATTACAATATTTAAATACGACTTCAAAAGACTCTTTTGATGTTGCAGTGTTTGTATTCTATTAATATTCTATTAGTCACCTGAAAAAGGCTTAATTTCCTGGAAACCTGGAATAAAAGGTTATAGTGCATATATATTTTATAACATATCACTTTTGATCTTCTTATATTTTATAATAATTTTCTGTCATTGGTCTCAACAAGCATATTTTTTCGACTACCTAAAATAAGCACCATTTTACTTTCAAGTATTTCCATACCATAGAAAAGAAGCAGATTTTATGGTAATTATGGATATAAAACCACCTGAATTCTCAGTAATTATGGCTAACAGGTGAGAATTATAGATTAGTTTTGTATCTTCTCACAAACTCAGTTTAACTTATACTGGGCCAGATTACAAGTGGAGTGTAAACATTTGTGTGCTAGCAATAAGGGGTTTATTGCGGGTGTTTGCGCTCGTCGGGCTTACCGCTGGTATTATGAGATAAAAGTAAATGTGATCACTTGAGCGCAATTGCGATTTAAGCTAGAATGATTACCGCAACTTCAGAGCTCTGGTTAACTTTTTCGCGAAATAAAAAAGTTTAGTTACACTCATATCAACACTATCTAATAAAAATGATTAAAAAAATATTGCACACAAAAGTTATATGGGCTCAATGATATGCAGTCATAAGACAAATGGTTGTAAAAGCTTCTCTGTGGTCCCACTTGTTCAGAAACAGCAGACATGCATGACTTTGCCATTATTTTATTTGGTAATTAGAAGGCTGCTAATTGCAGCTGCACACCACACTTCTGAAATTCCTGGCAGTGAAGGGGTTAATAAAGTAGCTTAATTTTAGCTGTAAGATATAAATTACCATTCTGCCTGATACCTCCCACCTCCTGATGCCTTTCTGATCCCTCCTAAACAGCTCTCATCCCTCCCCTCTCACTAGTCACAACCATTTTAGATTCTGGCATACAGTCTGACAGTATGTACTTTAGGGATTTTATTTACAGTACTTATTTAATATTGTTTTATTTTTTTTATATTTCAGTAGTGTAGGAAACCCTCCTAAGCTAGTCTGCCAGTAACAAACAATGTAATATTTTATTTTCTATTATAATTTATGATTGTATATAACTCTATGGTGTAGCAGCCCCCCCTAAGATCAATAGTAAAGGGTCCTTCTTGTATCCTCCAGCCTCTTCCTTCATAAATATTTTCTGTCCCTCCCTTCCCCTCCTCCGCTAGGCCAATCCACCCACATCCCTCCTTCCCTCTCACCACTCCCACTCAGCACCATTAATGGTTGTTACAGAGAGTGACACAGACAGTGTAACTCTTTGTAATGATAGGCGGTCTGCCTTCATATAGTAAGGGAGCACGATCAGTAAGGGAGCCCATTTATGGGCGTACGTTAAAAAACCACCCACTAGGTCAGACCTCTGGTTAAATATAAAAAGTTGCCCCTATTGCCACCAAAATAAAGAGGGCAGTTCTTTAGAATAAAAAATAAATATGAGAATTTTTTTTGTATATAAAAAAACTGCACAAAGCAGTAATAAGGGAGTGAGGAGACGTGGGGTGTTTAAAGTGCCTTTACATTGAGGTCAAAAGGGGACTGTGTTTTCACTATAAATATATACATGTATATGCCTATATACATATATATTTATGTTTTAATATGTGTATATAAGCATATACATGTAAATGTATTGCTTCCCAACGCTGCACGATTTGCCCCCTGTGGTTCGCTGTGTCTTTTGGCTTTAAAACTAGGCATTCATTGAAGTCTTTGGAGGCGTGCTGTCTTTAGTGCAAGGCTTCCCGGCAATGCAAATGCGAGGTCGCATTCGCATTGCGCTGCACTTGTAATACCAGTGCATGTTTACATTTAACACTGCCATCATCACCATGATGAGTCACCACCTATCCTGCAACAAATCACGCCCACACGCACCTGAAAAGACCGCCCTACTGTCTATGAGAGTTTTGTGCTGAGATATATGTTGCATCTCTCATTAACAGACATGGGGTTTAATGTACTTTGCTAACATTTGGGATGCTCATTATTCTGAGCACTGTGATTGGATTATTCCTATCAATGTCACATCCAACTTTTTTGGCAGAAATGGATTTTATGAAAATTTTGAAGTAAGTTTACTTCATTTATGTAATTTTAAAAAATGCATATTGCAAAAAATTAAATAAATATATTGCATGCCACAGAACTACCACTCACAATTTACTGCCCCCCCCATCCTTCTTTTGTCTCCATTTAAACAAAAAATGTGTGCTGCATGGCTATGCCCACTAGATTTATTTTCATGTATATATACTTTTTTTTAATATCATTAAACTGCTCTAGCCATAGATGTGTCACTGCGTAGATCCTGAAAACTTCCCTTAATTGAAAGTAAGGTCAAAATTAAACTTTTATGATTCAGAGCATGCAAACCTGAAACATAGTCACAATTATGAGCAGCGAAACATTAAAATCCACTTTTATAATTCATATTAAAAATAGGTACATCATGTAGGTTGTATACAAACAGTTCTTTCATATTTCACACATATCTAAAGCGCTTAATCATAGACAATTATATTAAACATAAGACAGCATTAAAAAAATGAATTACAACCAATACGATTCCACTATTGCTTGTAATATCATGTTGTCACAAATTAACCTTGGTAGTCAGAGAAAACAGAATTTATGCTTACCTGATAAATTACTTTCTCCAACGGTGTGTCCGGTCCACGGCGTCATCCATTACTTGTGGGATATTCTCCTCCCCTACAGGGAAAGGCAAGGAGAGCACACAGCAGAGCTGTCCATATAGCTCCCCCTCTAGCTCCGCCCCCCAGTCATTCGACCGACGGTTAGGAGAAAAAGGAGAAACTATAGGGTGCCGTGGTGACTGTAGTGTATAAAGACAAAAATTTTTTCAACCTGATTAGGAAAACCAGGGCGGGCCGTGGACCGGACACACCGTTGGAGAAAGTAATTTATCAGGTAAGCATAAATTCTGTTTTCTCCAACATTGGTGTGTCCGGTCCACGGCGTCATCCATTACTTGTGGGAACCAATACCAAAGCTTTAGGACACGGATGAAGGGAGGGAGCAAATCAGGTTACCTAAATGGAAGGCACCACGGCTTGCAAAACCTTTCTCCCAAAAATAGCCTCCGAAGAAGCATAAGTATCAAATTTGCAGAATTTGGCAAAAGTGTGCAGAGAATACCAAGTCGCTGCCTTACATATCTGATCAACAGAAGCCTCGTTCTTGTAGGCCCATGTGGAAGCCACAGCCCTAGTAGAGTGAGCTGTGATTCGGTCAGGAGGCTGTCGTCCGGCAGTCTCATAGGCCAATCGGATAATGCTTTTTAGCCAGAAAGAGAGAGAGGTAGCAGTAGCTTTTTGATCTCTCCTCTTACCAGAGTAAACGACAAACAAAGATGAGGTTTGTCTAAAATCTTTTGTTGCTTCTAAATAGAACTTTAAAGCATGAACAACATCTAAATTGTGTAATAAACGTTCCTTCTTTGAAACTGGTTTCGGACACAGAGAAGGAACAACTATTTCCTGGTTAATATTCTTGTTGGAAACAACTTTTGGAAGAAAACCAGGCTTAGTACGCAAAACAACCTTATCTGAATGGAAAACCAGATAGGGTGGATTACACTGCAAAGCAGATAATTCAGAAACTCTTCTAGCAGAAGAAATAGCACACAAAAACAGTACTTTCCAAGATAATAACTTAATATTTATGGAATGTAAAGGTTCAAACGGAACCCCTTGAAGAACTGAAAGAACTAAATTTAGACTCCAAGGAGGAGTCATGGTTCTGTAAACAGGCTTGATTCTAACCAAAGCCTGAACAAAAGCTTGTACATCTGGCACAGCTGCCAGTCGTTTGTGTAACAAGACAGATAAAGCAGAAATCTGTCCCTTTAGAGAACTAGCGGACAACCCTTTATCCAAACCTTCTTGGAGAAAGGAGAGAATCCTTGGAATTTTTATTTTACTCCAGGAGAATCCCTTGGATTCACACCAACAGATATATTTACGCCATATTTTATGGTAAATCTTTCTAGTCACAGGTTTTCTGGCTTGGACCAGAGTATCTGTCACAGAATTCGAAAACCCACGTTTGGATAAAATCAAGCGTTCAATTTCCAAGCAGTCAGCTGCAGAGAAACTAGATTTGGATGTTCGAATGGACCTTGTACTAGAAGATCCTGTCTCAAAGGTAGCTTCCATGGTGGAGCCGATGACATATTCACCAGGTCTGCATACCAAGTCCTGCGTGGCCACGCAGGAGCTATCAGAATCACCGAGGCCTTTTCCTGTTTGATCCTGGCTATGAGCCTGGGAAGGAGAGGAAACGGTGGAAACACATACGCTAGGTTGAACGACCAAGGCGCCACTAATGCATCCACTAGAATCGCCTTGGGATCCCTGGATCTGGACCCGTAAGAAGGAATCTTGAAGTTCTGACGGGACGCCATTAGATCCATGTCTGGAATGCCCCATAATTGGGTTAACTGAGCAAAGACCTCCGGGTGGAGTTCCCACTCCCCCGGATGGAAAGTCTGACGACTCAAATAGTCCGCCTCCCAGTTGTCTACTCCTGGGATGTGAATAGCAGATAGATGGCAGGAGTGATTCTCTGCCCATTGGATGATCTTGGTTACTTCCTTCATCGCTAGGGAACTCTTTGTTCCCCCCTGATGATTGATGTACGCAACAGTCGTTATGTTGTCCGACTGAAATCTTATGAACCTGGCTTTCGCTAGCTGAGGTCAAGCCAGGAGCGCATTGAATATTGCTCTTAGTTCCAAAATGTTTATCGGGAGAAGCGACTCTTCCCGAGACCATAGGCCCTGAGCTTTCAGGGAGTCCCAGACCGCGCCCCACCCCAAGAGGCTGGCGTCGGTCGTGACAATGACCCACTCCGGTCTGCGGAAACTCATTCCCTGAGACAGGTGATCCTGGGTCAACCACCAGAGAAGTGAGTCCCTGGTTACCTGGTCTACTTGAATTTGGGGAGACAAGTCTGTATAGTCCCCATTCCACTGATTGAGCATGCACAGCTGTAATGGTCTTAGATGAATTCGAGCAAAAGGAACCACGTCCATTGCTGCGACCATTAGTCCTATTACTTCCATGCACCGAGCTATGGAGGGTTGAGGAATAGAATGAAGAACTTGACAAGCGTTTAGAAGCTTTAACTTTCTGACTTCTGTCAGGAAGATCTTCATTTCCATTGAATCTATTATTGTTCCCAGAAATGGAACCCTTGTGGACGGTGACAGTGAACTATTTTCTATGTTCACCTTCCACCCGTGAGATCTGAGAAAAGCCAACACAATGTCTGTGTGGGCCCTCGCTTTGGAAGGAAATGACTCTTGGATTAGGATGTCGTCTAGATAAGGTGCTACAGCGATGCCCCTCGGCCTTAGGACCGCTAGAAAGGACCCTAGCACCTTTGAGAAAATTCTGGGAGCGGTGGCTAAACCGAATGGAAGAGCCACGTGAAGGATGGAACTCTGAGGAAATTGTTTAATATCTTTAAATCCAGGATTGGCCTGAAAGTTCCCTCTTTTTTGGGAACCACAAACAGGTTTGAGTAAAAACCTAGACCTTGTTCCCCGGAGGGGACTGGGTTTATCACTCCCATCTTTGATAGGTCTCTTACACAATGTAAGAATGCCTGTTTCTTTATCTGGTCTGAAGATAAGTGAGACAGGTGGAATATTCCCTTTGGAGGAAGTCCCTTGAACTCTAGCAGGTATCCCTTGGAGACTATTTCTAGTACCCAGGGATCCGGAACATCTCTTGCCCAAGCCTGAGTGAAGAGAGATAGTCTGCCCCCTACCAGATCCGGTCCCGGATCGGGGGCTACCCCTTCATGCTGTCTTGGTAGCAGCAGCAGGTTTCTTGGTCTGTTTACCCTTGTTCCAGCCTTGCATGGGCTTCCAAGCGGGTTTGGGCTGGGCCGCGTTACCTTCTTGTCTAGCGGCAGTGGAGTTATTAGCCGGTCCGTTCCTGAAATTGTGAAAGGAACGAAAATTAGACTTGTTCTTAGCCTTAAAAGGCCTATCCTGTGGGAGGGCATGGCCCTTACCCCCAGTGATGTCTGAAATAATTTCCTTCAATTCCGGCCCAAAAAGGGTCTTACCCTTGAAAGGAATATTAAGTAACTTAGTCTTGGACGACACATCTGCCGACCAGGATTTTAGCCAAAGCGCCCTCCGCGCTACTATAGCAAAACCTGAGTTTTTCGCCGCCAATTTCGTTATTTGAAAAGCGGCATCCAATATAAAGGAATTAGCTAACTTTAATGCGTGAATTCTGTCCATGACTTCTTCATAGGAAGTCTCTTTCTGGAGCGACCTTTCTAGTTCCTCGAACCAAAAGGACGCCGCTGAAGTGACAGTAATAACACACGTAGCTGGTTGAAGGATGAACCCTTGTTGAACAAAAATCTTTTTAAGCAATCCTTCCAATTTTTATCCATAGGATCTTTGAAAGCGCAGCTGTCCTCTATAGGAATAGTTGTGCGCTTCGCTAGTGTTGAAACAGCTCCCTCAACCTTCGGGACCGTCTGCCATGCGTCCCTTCTAGGGTCTACTATGGGAAACATTTTCTTAAATATAGGAGGTGGGGCAAAGGGTACACCTGGCTTCTCCCACTCCTTATCCACTATGCTCGCTACCCTCTTGGGTATTGGAAAGCGTCTTCGTGCACTGGGACCTCTAAAAATTTGTCCAATTTGCACAACTTCTCTGGTACTACTACAGAATCACAGTCATCCAGAGTAGCTAATACCTCCTTAAGCAAAGCGCGGAGATGTTCTAGCTTAAATTTAAATGCTACTATATCAGGTTCTGCCTGTTGAGAAATTTTTCCTGAGTCTGAAATTTCACCCTCAGACAGCCCTTCCCTCACAGCCAATTCCGATTGATGTGAGGGTAAAATAGATAAGGCATCGTCAGCGTCTGATTGTTCATCCTTTTTTTATCTGTATTTAAAACTGAACAATCACGCTTTCTCTGAAATGCTGGCAGTTTGGATAAAAGATTTGCTATAGAATTATCCACTACTGCTGTTAATTGTTGCATAGAAATAAGCACTGGCGCGCTAGGTGTCGCCTGCGCGGGCAAAGCTGGTGTAGACACAGAAGGAGAGGATGTAGAATTATCCTCACTACCTTCATTAGATAAATTATCTTGGGCAACATTATGAAATGTAACAGAGCTGTCCTTATTTTGTTTGGACGCTATGGCACAATTATCACAAACACTCAAAGGGGGAACACATTTGTCTCTACACACACAGAACATAGGTTATCTGATGGCATAGACATGTTAAACAGATTTAGGCAGGCAAACAATGCAATAAAAACGATTTTAAACAAAAACGTTACTGTCTCTTTAAATAATAACATTACACACTTTATTTCTGAATGTTCAAAAAACTATGAAGGCAATATCCGATTTTTATGAAATTTGGACCCCAGTGTCTTAATGCTTAGAAAGTATTGCACAGCAAATATGGAGACTCTAGCTCTTAAAACAAGCAAACCAGAGCTAATTGTTGGATTTAACCGTTTTTATACACTACAATCCCTGCTACAGTATTGCTGCAGCATTTTACCTTCCTTAGGGGTCAATCATCCACAGAAATAAGCCTTCTGGAGTCACTTTCTGAGTCACAGGACCCTCTCACATGGAACTGCATGCACTGCCTTGGAATCAACTACGCAGCTGAAGCACCAAAATGAGGCTTCCTCCCTCAGCACACTAGAGTGAAGGGGCCTTCCTGACTAGATTTAGGTGTCTAAAACATGCCAGATCAATAAAAAACGTTCCCAAGTGTATATGAGCTTATAAAACAGTTCAAATGCCATGATATTGTAATAAAAACCAATCGATTTTGCCCCTAACAGTGTCTACCAGCATAAAAATCAAAAAGGGGAAGCCTGTTATCTTTTTTGCTGAGGTGAAAGAAAAATGGCTTACCATTTTCCCTGAGGGGAAAAATGACTGTCATCTAGCATTAGCCTGTGTTGTTAGAAGGAGACTAGTCATACCTGAAGCAGATGAGTCTGCAAACTGTTACCCCCAACTGAAGTTCTCTTGTTTCAACAGTCCTGCGTGGTAACAGCAATGGATTCTAGTTACTTGTGCTAAAATCATATTCCTCTTAACAGAAATCTTCATCACTTTTCTGTTGTAGAGTAAATAGTACAAGCCAGCACTATTTTAAAATAACAAACTCTTGATAGAAGATATAAAAAACTACAACTAACACCACAAACTCCTCACCATCCCCGAGGAGATGCTACTTGTTCAGAGCGGCAAGGAGAATGACTGGGGGGCGGAGCTAGAGGGGGAGCTATATGGACAGCTCTGCTGTGTTCTCTCCTTGCCTTTCCCTGTAGGGGAGGAGAATATCCCACAAGTAATGGATGACGCCGTGGACCGGACACACCAATGTTGGAGAAAGTATATTATAACAAGCACAACATCAATGTAAATACACTCGTGAAACAGCCTATGAAAAAAACATTCTACACAACAAAAGGGTGAGCGCTAATAAATAGCTAGTGATAACCTCAATAATATATAAGCATGTAAATACAATTAGAATTGCCAGAAATTTGGCATGTTAAAGGAAAGTTCAATTTCAGATTAAGAAGTGTATCTTTCTTCCCAGCGAATGCAACGCGTATCTCGGCTCATACGCCGTTTCCTCAGGCATCAAGGAAATGATGCCTGAGGAAACAGCGTATGAGCCGAGAAACGCGTTGCATTTACAGGGGGCTTGACTGTATGCCCCTAGTTCACTCCTTTGTATATGTATTTTAATTTGTTTTTAATAAATAGAACTTTTTAATTGTTAAAAAATACTCTTGTGAGTGATTTTACCTGCCTGCACCTGCTTGGAGTGGAACCTAACACACTGAAGTGTGCCACTTTTGGATATTGCATCCTAAGGAAAAGTCCCTTGGTGGTGAGCTGACACACCTTACCATAATATGCCAGCTTGCTCCTACTAGCACATAAGTGTGCTCATCTAATATGTGAGTACCCAATCTTCCTTTGTTCTAAGTCAAACACCATATCCTTTGTTATCTGCACAATTTGGTGCTTTTCCTGTGTTTTATTTTTCTACTACAGTATAATGACTGATATCCTCTGTGGGTGAGCTGTCACACCTGATAAAATCTGCAGCCTGTCCCTACAAGCACATAGGTGTGCTCCAGAGCCTTGTGAGTACCCATTTGGCTTTTTTTCTGTGGCTTTATGCTTATTTGATGATACTACACATGAGGCGCCCCTTTGTTTTGTCTTTTATATGAAAAAAAAACATTTTTGCATGTTAGAAAAGGGATGGAATACGTGTGTATAACGCATACAGTATATACATCTCACTATAAAAAAATAAAAAATCAAACAACACATATGCATAAAGTTAAATATTAAAACAGCCCCAAGTAAAAGATATTTAATCAACAAAATAACTAATTTATCTTTCTTTAGTCATGTCACCAAAACCAGTGTCCACAACCTATAAATACAAAATGATTCCCTTTTAGACAAAAGTTTATACTTGTTACCCCATCTAGGTGGGAACTCTCATCACATCAATAATCTGGCAGATAATTTAGCTGCACTGGAAAAATTAAAGTGAATTAAATGATTAGCTACTGTAGAATCTTTATTGTAATTTTTTATATCACATAAATGTTCCCTATCCTAGTTCTCAGCATTCTGGTTGTTTTACCTAGATATTGCATTGCACATAAGCTGCACTCCAAATACACTCAGTACCACAATTGGCATAAAACTTGATCTCAAATTATTAATTAGAAAATGTACTTCTAAACATATCACCCGATGCAAAGATTTCACATGTACTGTATTAGTTCCTAACTCCACATCTGAAATTCTATTTTCTTATTAACTAATTGCTATGAGAATGTTTCTCTCTACAGACTAAACTTAGATATAATTTCCTGTAAAAAGGAGGGGGTTTTCTGGCCACATATCAACCACTTTACATGGTTTACATGAACTAGCTTAGAAGGGCTTAGAAATTATGATATGAGCCTTCTTAGGTTTAGCTTTCAACTAAGAATACCAAGAGCACAAAGCAAAATTGGTGATAAAAGTAAATTGGAAAGTTGTTTAAAATGACATGCCCTATTTGAAACATGAAAGCTTTTTTTGGACTTGACTGTCCCTTTAATGAGATGGCTTGGATGACAAGACATTGCATGGATAATTGTATTACCAGCTGATGACTTCCTTTATGATATAGTTTATATGCACTTATTATCACTGCAACCCATTCATTCCAAATCCTAGAAATGCACAATTTGTTTAGTAATTCCCCAAATAAACCTCAAGTTTTATAAATTGGTATTGATATAAATCCTTAACTTCTGAAAATCAAAAGGCTCCTTAACTATAAATATCAGATTGTCAATTAATCTCATATAACTTATTATATTATCAATACATGCATTGGAAGTAGAATAAAGATGATAAAGCTCCCATCAACTCACAAATAAATTAGCAAACAAAGGGACACATTTTAATGTACATAAAATAATTGTGGATGAGCATGAACCATACAATATCACATATAAATATTTTCTCATGCTCCAAACACTGAGTATCACAATCCAAAAAGAAGAAAGCTATGTGGAATGCATGAATACAATGATACAGCATCAAGAAAAACACATGGAAAATTCTTCTGCCATTTTACATCATTCAAAATAGTAAGTAAATTACTTAATTGCCTCAAGTAGCTATAAGGTAGTACTAAAGGTTACAAAATCATATCAACCCATTCTCAAAAGTGGTTCAAGTGATGAGTCAATACCAGAGGGCTCACTTCCATTGAGCCGTTAAAAATGGAGCCGTAAGCTACCACCAAAGCGGCTGACAGCTAAAAGTAATTTACGGCTCCATTTTAGTACCAAGTTTCCTTTGAAAAGATTATCTCTTTGCGAGCAGTTGCTCTTCTTGTGTAGGTGTAAGTTAGCGTTGTGTTAACGATTCCACCCAATTCCGGATTTCTAAAACATTAATAGGTTACTATGGCAACCCGACCTAACACTACACTTGATTGCATATATAGCGCCACATACAATTGCGGCACGTATATTTCCTCCTTCGCTCGCTGTTAAAATAAAATCAAACACCTAAGGCATGCGCAATATCTACCTCTCAACTGCAACCCCCCTCACCGCAATAACTAATGTATTAACCTCTAATCCGCCATGCCCCCATATCGCAAAGTATTTATTTAAACTATTAACCCCTAATCCGCAATGCCCCCACAACTCAAACTATCTATTAAATCTATTAACCCCTATTCCGCAATTGCCCCACAATGCAAAGTATCTAAACTATTAACCCCTAATCCGCAATGCCCCCACAACATAAAGTATCTAAACTATTAACCCCTAATCCACCATCCCCCACAATGAAATCTAGCTATTTAAACTATTAACCTCTAATCTGCCAATAACCCACATCACAATTATCCTAATAAATCTATAAACCCCTAAACCGCCAATATCCCACATCACAATTGACTAATCACTAAGCCCCCTAACCCAACACCACCTAAATTAACCCTATTACATACATTAATCCTAAATTACAATTAAAATAAAAAAAACTAACATTACTTTAAACATAAAAAAACTAAGTTTAAATTAAGCTAAAATTACAGAAAATAAAAAAGTCTAACATTACATAAAATAATAAGCAAGATTATCAAAAATACAAAAATTAATATGATTGAGGTATGTGATTAAAAATGTTGTCCCTTGCATTCCTATTGGCTTATTTGATTCAAATTCAAATCAGCCAATAGGATGAGCGCTTCTGAAATCCTATTGGCTGTTCAAATCAGCAAATATAATTTTAGTAACTCTCATCCTATTGGCAGATTTGAACAGCCTATAGGATTTCAGTAGCTCTTATCCTATTGGCTGACTTGAATTTCAAAAATCAAATCAGCCAATAGGAATGCAAGGGACACCATTTTGAAAAGGCTCCCTTGCATTGAAGATTCAGTATACGGCGACGACTGTATGAATAGAATGCTCCGCGCCGGATGTCTTCAGGATGGACCCACTACGTACCGCAGGGATGAAGATAGAAGACGCCGCCGGGATAAAGATAGAAGATGCTGCCTAGATAAAGATAGAAGACACCATCTGGATGGATGAAGATCTCGCTGCCTGGATGAAGACTTCTCGACGCCAGATTTCAGAAACTGTAAGTGGATCGTCGGGGGTTAAAAAAACTTTTTTTGGGTGGGCTTTTTTTAGATTAGGGTTTGGGCTTTTCTTGAAAGAACTAAATGCCCTTTTCAGGGCATGAAAAAGAGCTGAATGCCCTGAATGGCTGGATGGTGGGTTTTACTGTTCGGGGGTCTTTGTGTTTTTTTTCAGGTAAAAGAGCTGATTTCTTTAGGGCAATGCCCTAAAAAAGGCCATTTTAAGGGCTATTGGTAGTTTATTGTAGGCTAGGGTTTTTTTTTATTTTGGGGGGGCTTTTTTATTTTTATAGGGATATTAGATTAGGTGAAAAACAAATATTTTGGATAATTTCGTTTGTTATTTTTTGTAATTTAGTGTTTGTTATTTTTTGTACTTTAGTGTTTTTTATTTTTTCTAATTTAGTATTTTTTATTTTTTGTAATTGTAGATTTATTTATTTTTGTAGTAGTTTTAGTTTTTTTTAATGTGCAATTTAATTTATTTAATTGATAGTTATTTTAATTTTAGTATAATAGTAATGTTAGTTTAATATATAGTTTAAACTTATTTTTTTTTAATTTCCCAGTTAAGTTTTTATTTATTTTAAGATAGGGATTTGTAATTTTAATATAAAGTTAGGGGGTTGTTAGGTTTAGGGGTTAATAGTTTAATTTAGTTTTTTTGCGATGTGGGGGGCTGTCGGTTTAGGGGCTAATAGGTTTATTTAGTGGCAGTGATGTGGGAGGCCAGAGGTTTAGGGGTTAATTACTTTATTTAGTGGCGGCGATGTCAGGGTGCAGCGGAATAGGGGTTAATAACTTTATTATAATGGCGGTGATGTCGGGGAGCGGCGGTTTAGGGTAATATATTTAAACAGTGTTGGCGATGTTGGTGGGAAGCAGATTAGGGGTTAATAGGTTTATTGAATAGTCGCAATGTTGGTGGGCGGCAGATTAGGGGTTAATAAGTTTATTATAGTGTTTGCGATGTGGGAGGGTGGCGGTTTAGGGGTAAATAGGTAGTTTATGGGTGTTAGTGTACTTTGTAACACTTTAGTTATGAGTTTCGTCAAATATTTTTGTTTTGCGTAAAACTCATAACTACTGGTCTCAGATTGCAGAGCACAAGCTTTTTAGCCTCACCACAAAACTTGTGATGGCAGCGCTATGGAAATTTTATTGAGTGCGGGACTGACGCGTTACAGGCTAAAATTCTTGCGGTACAGCTATACCAACAAGACTCGTAATGGCTGTGTTCTGGTTTTTACGCTGAAATGGCCATTTTTTCAGCATTGAAACCCGAACGCAAAACTTGTAATCTAGGTAAATGGGAGGTCCTGGTATCTTAGTCAAATTTTGATGTGTCTGTTAAATTATGAAAAACTGGCTTCAAATGATACTCAGGGATAAGAATAATAATTTACTCTCTGATAAAAAAAATTCTCAAAGAATTAGCTTCCTCTAATAACTTTCTGATTTAATTTAATTCTCAGTATTACTTAATTTCTTATAAATTTAACATCTTTATTTTGTTGTGCACCTTCTACCATATAATCACATTTATTCAAAACTACAAGATTGCTGCCCTTGTCTGAAGACCTGATGACAATGTTATCATTTTCCTGTAGACTGTGTATAGTGTCTCTCTCAGATGGAGTATGTCGTTTTTTTACATTATTTTCTAAATACAGCAAATCCTGTTCAACCTTTTTTATGAAATACATTAATATATGGTCTACAAAAGTGTATTGGATAAAACGCAGATGTTTTTCTAGATAGTGTAGGAATTTTTTGGATACCCACATCAGATTGCAACTTTTTTTTTTTTTTTTTAAATATATTTTTTTATTGAAGTTTCAACAAGCAGTGAAATACAAAATACGACATTTGCCCATCCATTAGATTAACATCTAAGTATAACACACAATATTATGACATATGGATTATCCATGCGGCTAGTAAGGGAGTAACTGTTCCAGGCAGCGAATTGAGTCAAGAGTTTTAGGGCTTACAAAGATAATCATAACAGTAGCAATATTAAAAGGTAAGCCTGAACCAATAGAAACCCATGCTATGTCTAGAGAGGTGTCAAATATAAGTTTGGGCAAACTAAGATGAGACTTCATTTTATATTTTAATAATTGGAATCTGATCTCCACACCTATAGAATGAATAAAGTGGAAATTCCTGTCTTGATGTGGGGAGTTAGCATTGAGAATGACCACAAGTAGGTCAGAGAGAACATGAAAGAAAAGGGGTTGCAGTGGGCAAGAGCCACTTGAATTATGGAGGGGAAGGGAAGGGGGAGGAAAAAGCAGGGAGGGCGGAGCCTACTGTGTTAGGGCAACAGGATGAGTTTATTTATAGGACTATGTAAGTTATAGATGTACAGAGAGCGATGACTAAAATAGGGATCTGTGGGAAGGATCTTGCGTGCGATGTGGACCTATGAGGTAGAGATAGAAATATCAATGGTGGCTGGGGGTGGGGTCAGAACTTTCTATTTGGACCCTAGGGGGAGTTATGTTGTAAAAGAGAAGCAACATAGCAAATAACATTGGTTGTGGGTATTGATATGGGGGTGCCAAATCTGGGTTACTAGTCTAGGGATGAATAGCTCTACTGTAGTTTCAGCCCCTATGAGGGACTTGAAGGGGGAGGGTATTTAAATTATAATCATCGGTTCAATAGGGGAGTCTAGTAGTTAAAAACCCATAGTATGAACCTTATATAGGGACTTCCCCATATGTACATTCTAGGACCTAGAAAACATAATCTCAACATTGTATAGAAAACCAATATAATAACATGTATAATAATTAAATAAATCTATGTGTGGATACAAGGCCATATGGGATATTTGCCTGTTTTACTACAGATGCAGTGTTAGGTTTTATACATAGCAATGTCCTGTATAGGAGAGAATAATTAGCAGGGAAAACTAACCTCTATAGTTTGACTGAGCTTTGTGCAAATAGCCCATGATGGCACACGGACCACCGTGGTGAGAAAGGAGTATGACAATTCTCTAGGTAGTCCAAAGCTTGTGGTGTACAGTATACTTGCTAAACTGGGGAGAGTGGGAGAGAGAAATCGTGATAGCTTGACCAAATTGGCAGAACGTACAATGAATGAATGGTACTCCTTAATGTTTTATGTTTTACAATTCCCCAAGGGCTATATTATGTAGGGGGTAAGTCACTGGAGTTTGTAGACCTAATAGCCCCCCATATATATATACAGGTAGCCCTCAGTTTATGCCGGGGTTAGGTTCCAGAAGGAATGGTTGTAAATCGAAACCATTGTAAATTGAAACCCAGTTTATAATGTAAGTCAATGGGGATTGAGGGAGATAGGTTCCAGGCCCCTCTCAAAATTGTCATATGCAACACCTAATACATTATTTTTAAAGCTTTAAAGTGAAGACTTTAAATGCTAAACAACATTATAAACCTAATAAAATAATTACACAACACAGAATATATAATTAAACTAAGTTAAATGAACAAAAACATTTGCTAAACAGCATTATAAACACAGACTTCACTTGCATTTTTCTGCAAACAGTTCTTTCTATGCATTCCAATCTGGACTGATTTATAGACAGGAAGATTTTGTTCCTTTGAAATCTACTCGATAGCTCAGGTCTGGTTAAACTGATAAATTTCAGCTTGCTTGGCTTTGCTGCAACACAAGCGGACAGCTCCACCTACTGGCTATTTTAATAAATGCACTGCTTCTCAATGCTTTTCAATAGCAGTCACATGACTGGAAAAAAGGTTGTTATTCTGAAACGGTGTAAATTGAACCTTTGTAAAACGAGGGCCACCTGTATTAGTTAAGTTTAGGCAGTTGTCAAGTGCTTCTTATCCAGAGGCGATGCTGCAGAAGTATACAGGCAGACTGTCATTATCTATAGTGGTCAGGACAAGCTCCCTCAGCGTTCAAAATTATCATATCTTAAAAGTCCATCAAATATGTGTAAGATGTAGATAGCAATGTGTGAGCTAAAAATATATATATAATATAATATTTAATAATTAATAACACATATTAATAACATCATTTATAAATGCATTAAGTACATGGATCCATAGTACTAATAAAACAATGATACGGTAACAATGATACAATGATACAATAATAAAATAATACAGTAATACAATAGTATAAAATCACACAATTAAAAACAAAGATGGAAGGTATTGCCAAGAATAAATATGTTAATCGGCCCCTAGGGGTCTAGGGCACAATGAAAAAAGAATGAGAATAATTATATAATATACTAAAGTGGAGTCTTGAAAAAGGCCCTATTGGTGGGCCGAAACGCGTTGGCATATATGGTGAGCTATATTCTTATTACTTAGAGTTTATTTTAAACAATACTGCTCTATGTTGTACTTTCTCTTTCTTTCACAGGTTTTGGAGTTTTTTGCAATTTTTTGATTTTCTTCGTGTTGTTTATTTTTATTTTTATTTTTCACCTGATAATCACCTTGATTATTTCTCCTATCACCTTATTTTTTTCACATTATCACCAATTGTTTGGTGTTGTTGAAGTCTTTTTTTGATTTTTTTGATTTTTTTTGTTTTTGTTCTTCCACATCTTGGATTACAAATCACTTATTTGGATCAGTTTGATCACCTGGATCGTTTGGATCAATAGACACTTGATTATTTGGACTATTTTTAATTTTTTCTCAATGGACTAGTGAACTTGTTTCACACATTTATTTGGATTTTATTGACATTTTATTGACATTTTCAAGATTGTTGCACTTATTTGATTGTCTCTTGGTTTTTACTGATATTGTCACACATATTTGACCTTAGCACATTTTTGCACACATTTTTGCACATATTGATTATCCACTTTAGTATATTATATAATTATTCTCATTCTCTTTCCATTGTGCCCTAGACCCCTAGGGGCCGATTAACATATTTATTCTTGGCAATACCTTCCATCTTTGTTTTTAATTGTGTGATTTTATACTATTGTATTACTGTATTATTTTATTATTGTATCATTGTATCATTGTTATCGTATCATTGTTTTATTAGTACTATGGATCCATGTACTTTCTTGCATTTATAAATTATGTTATTAATATGTGTTATTAATTATTAAATATTATATTATATATATATTTTTAGCTCACATCCTCCTTGACCTGGCCTTTTATCCTAGGCGCTCCTTACATTTTCCACTGTTTTGTTACATTTTTTATGGGTAACTAGAGACCCATTGTTGTAGGAGCTTAGGTCTTGTGAGTTAGCGCAGTCGGATAGATATATTTTTGTTCGTAGATAGCAATGTGTAACAGGTACAATCCTGCCTGTAATTTACATAGAAAGCCTTTATGACATATGTAGGGACCTTAACAGCAGTCTTCATTTCACACAAGGAGTAATAAGGGAATTCAACCGCATGGCTGCAAACTTAATTATCCCTCAATAAACAGGAAGCACATTTTATGCATTAAATCTCTACAAATATGTCTAATATTCTCCCACAATATCCCAACAAAAAAAGAAAAAGTAATACAATATTAAGAAGTGAAATAACCAAAGTCACAAAACTATTTAACACTTGGATATACTCTAAATGAGCGTGAGGTACAATGAAAGCTTTTATCACCCAATGCCCATCTTTCGGCGTATAGAAGGATATATAAATTGGCACTACACTAGTGTAGAGTATGATAAAGAATCCGTAGATTCTGGTGCTACCCCTTTATAACAATTGATATTTGCAGAAAAAGAAAGGAAAGATAGGGGCTATTATAGCACTCATTCTTACTTAAATGAATATGGAGTTAGTTAAAAAACAATACTTTAATTAATTATATTAAAAGACATGGGGTAAATACCCCTACCGTTTACCACAACCCACTACCAAACAGTAATTAAACTAAAAACAAGCCAACAGTCACTTCTCTGTTTCCTGGCCGATAGCAGGAAACATCGGCATCAAGTGGCTGAAGTGACTGAACGGCAAGAGTACAAGTATATAGAGCAAACGCGTTTCGGCTACGACCTAGCCTTTCTCAATGCTGTACTTTACACTGACATTTAGTAAAACCCGAGGCTACCGGATGCGCGGACTTAAATAATCATTTGCAGGCCACAGTTAACCAATCACATGGATTACAGGGAAGACGCCCCATTAACATCCAATGGTTGCGCTTAGGGGACAACGCCTACTAATCCGACTGTGCTGTGTGGCTGAAAAATGCAAATGATATGCCGCGCATGCTCAATGATCCACAGCTAGCGTGTAGAGAGTTATTCCTTGTAGCAGTGTTATCACAAGGAATAACTCTCTACACGCTAGCTGTGGATCATTGAGCATGCGCGGCATATCATTTGCATTTTTCAGCCACACAGCACAGTCGGATTAGTAGGCGTTGTCCCCTAAGCACAACCATTGGATGTTAATGGGGCGTCTTCCCTGTAATCCATGTGATTGGTTAACTGTGGCCTGCAAATGATTATTTAAGTCTGCGCATCCGGTAGCCTCGGGTTTTACTAAATGTCAGTGTAAAGTACAGCATTGAGAAAGGCTAGGTCGTAGCTGAAACGCGTTTGCTCTATATACTTGTACTCTTGCCGTTCAGTCACTTCAGCCACCTGATGCCGATGTTTCCTGCTATCGGCCAGGAAACAGAGAAGTGACTGTTGGCTTGTTTTTAGTTTAATTACTGTTTGGTAGTGGGTTGTGGTAAATGGTAGGGGTATGTACCCCATGTCTTTTAATATAATTAATTAAAGTATAGTTTTTTAACTAACTCCATATTCATTTAAGTAAGAATGAGTGCTATAATAGCCCCTATCTTTCCTTTCTTTTTCTGCGAACATCTTTCGGCGTAGCCTTGCTTGAGAATCATGGAGGGCACTACAAGTCTGTATGATACCCACTGCAATATGTCTCTGGTCCAGTGAGTATTTCAGATCGCAAGCCAGGGAGAAGTCAAAGCACATGGTTGCCCGGATATTCCTTCTGTTATCCATTCTGGGTAATGGCAACACTGGGCATAGTTGAGAAAGGCAATGTGACACATCCACTACCCAGTCTGATGACATGTACATATGATAGGGTCCACTCACAGTGAGAGCCGTGATATTGACAGGAGGGGTAAGCGGGTAGATGTCACTGCTCGTGTTCAGCAAATTCAGCTGAGCGGTTCCGGGAGAGCCATATGCCCTGACGTCCATATGCTTAGAACTGTCCATCTGGGAAAGTGAGTCCTTGTCATGTAGTTTCTGGGTTAGTGGTGAGTAGTTAGTTACATCAGGTGAGACGCAGCTAGGTTCAAACAGAGCCTCCGCTTCCTCTGCTAAGATCCTGAAAAGCCTCTTGATGTCGAGGTAAGTGTCGGTAGCTGTGTGTTCACCACAGGTCCCCATGCTGATACCATGGGCATTGTCACTCCCCTGAGAGTCGGTAGCTGCCATGACAATAAAGAGGTTGCCTAACTAGTATTACCACATGTGTCTAGCTTAATAGCTCACTGCTTCATCATAGTCAGCGTTTCATAGTTGCCAGGGAGTTCTGTAAACGGCTAATCTTGTCCTGCGTGAGCCCTCTCGTGGAGCTAAAATGGCTGCCAGCATAGGACCTAATAGATCTCACATCAAGATCACATTGAGTAGCTTCGTCCTGGTATACCCCAAAGTCTTCAGATTTCTCCAGTAAAAGCTATAGGTTGTTAGATATTCGGTAATAGGCACTTCCACAGAGCTGAACGGTCAAATATATAGATTTTAGTAGTAAACATCCGGAGCTATGATATTATGCGACCGCTCAGGCTCAGTGCCGGCTCCGCCCCCTCCAGATTGCAACTTTTGTGCAACAGATAAACAAAACTCCCTAAAATCAAAAGTATTAATGACCCATAACTCATCAGACTACCCTTAGTACAAATATCTCAATTAAATTTGATTAATTTCACACCTTTATTACAAAGTATTTTTCAAAAATCTATTACCATTGAGTAAAGTCCTGAAAGCTGGAAATCTAGTTGAAGAAGCAAACCCCAATCCTTGCTGTAAAGTGGCTTCTTGAGACTCACTTCTGACAAATGAATAACACTGAATCGATATCTGGTGATTTGTTGGTCAATATCTGGTGGATCTTTTTTCATCCTAAAGAGCCATCACACTTATTCTAGATGTTCAGAAGAACCCCAGGTGCTACTTCATTTGTAACCTGTAATGACACAGAGGGATGGGGATATTTTCCATTTTATTTCTGTTATCAGATTTTCTTAGTGCAGTATGTTCTTTGTTGAAGGTGCAGAAATGCTCCACTGTGAGATATCTGAAAACATCAAGTGAGCCAAGAGTTATGTATATAGCTATCAATCAGCAGCTAGCTCCCAGTAGTGCATTGTTGTAGTGGACTGTTTTATAAAGGTCCTTTTTCATTTTTATTTTTTGTTTTGCAGTGTTTTTTAAAACATTGTTGTGATACAGGTATCCTTGACATTGGTTCTATTCCGTGACCATTAATGGTTGTGAGACAGAAGTGGCTTAATTGATAGCAATAGTGCAGATCTTGCAACTCTCTGCTCTGACAAGGGGCAAATAATAATCTCTTTGAATTCTGTGATTTTCAAGCAATAAAGTTGCAGCAAGTATTTTTTTTCCACTGAGATATTAGTATCAGGAATTCATTTTACTAATTCTAGACCAATGAGTGTGTCTTCCAAAGGTGGCGATTTGGTTTATATCCATTTATGTTAAATGGACACGAAACCCAAAATTGCCATGTAATTTTAATAATCTTTTAAATTAACTTTCATTATCTAAGTTACTTGTTTATCTTGGTATCCTTTGCTGAAAAGCATACCAAGGTAGGTTCAGGCGCAGCAATGCACTACTGGGAACTAGCTGTTGATTGGTGGCTGAATTAAAGTGACAGTCTACTCCAGAATTGTTGTTTAAAAAGATAGATAATCCCTTTATTATTACCCATTCCCCAGTTTTTCATAACCAACACTGTGATATTAATACACTTATTACCTCTGTGATTACCTTGTATCTAAGCCTTTGCAGACTGCCCCCTTATTTCAGTTCATTTGACAGACTTGCATTTAGCCAATCAGTGCCCTGTCATTTGTAAATCCACGGGCGTGGTCACGTTATCTATATCTCACACATGAACTTACGCCCTCTAGCTGTGAAAAACTGCCAAATGCATTGAAATAAGGGGCGGCCTTCAAGGTTTTAGATATTAGCATATGAGCCTATACCAAGGTTTAACTTTGAACAAAGAATACCAAGAGAACAATTCAAATTTGATGATAAAAATAAACTGGAAATTTGTTTTAAATTGCATTCCCTATATGAACCATGAAAGTTTAATTTTGACTAGACTGTCCCTTTAATATGCCTCTTGTCATTGGCTTACTCAATGTGTTCATCTAGCTCATAGTAGTAGGCATGTGTGATTCGTTTCGGGTCGATTCAGAAATTCGGCCGAATTTCTTAAATTCAGAGATTCGGATCGATTCGAATTTCCGAATTGAAATAGTGCCGAATCTACTGAATAAATCCAAATTAGTTCGGATTTATTCAGTAGATTCGGATCACCATGGATTACACTAGTATTGTACAGTATATTAGGTTATATCACTCTGCTATGGGTTACACCTAATATACAGTACATAATACTAGTCTAATACACAGCACATCCCACCTAACACATACCAAAATTCCGAATTTCCGAATCGAACCGAACGGAATCAAACCGAATCCAGACGAATTTATTCAAATCCGAATGAATCCGAAACGAATCCGAAACGAATTCATCCAAATTTTTCCGAATTCGAATCGATCCAAACCGAAATTCGAAAAAATCCGAATCGATCCGAACCGAAACAAATTTTTCGATCATGCACAAGTCTACATAGTAGTGCATTACTGCATCTTCAAATTTGATAATATACATAAATTGGAATGTTGTTTAACATTGCATCTTCTATCTGAATCATGAAATAAAGTGTTTGGGTTTTATGTACGTTTTAGAATATCATTTGACAATGTAGTTCATGTTGTTTGTAATGCTGTTCTCATACATAGCAATGGAGTGATATTATTCAAATCAGCACATGGAACATGTGTTTAATATTTCAGTTAAATTGTGTTTTTCCATTTGGAGGATTCATTTCTTGGTTCGTAATATTTACACTGAAAACACGTGATAATTCTGTCTTCCATAACTGACATTAGAAGCCAGATTAATTTACAGTTGGTTTAGCTGGTGCATGTTTTATCTTGAATGAAATATTCAGATACACATCTGACACAAATTAAAGCTACTCATCATTTATAATCACTCCAGTAACAATTATTTGCTCTGCTTGTTTTTTGCGGAAACCCTACCATGAAGTGAATTGTGCTCTGGCTTTCCATACTGCTGCTTATATTCAGTGTTCCTGTCTGAAAACAGCTTTGTGATTATCCTTATGTGACAACAATGCACGTGATGGTGCTGATCTATGGCGATCTGACCTGTAGTATACACCTGGCTTCCAATGTTATATTCTAGAATGCCCCTCAGTTAGTTTGTTACATTTTACTTGCAGTTGACAGTTCTTTTGTGCACGATATAAAGGTCTAGATTGCAAGTGGAGTGCTAGATTATTCATGAGTACACGTTGAAGCCTGTCTTTTTAATAATTTAACAAAGAATCATAAAAATTTGACTTAGCTACCAGGACCTCCCATTATCCGCCAGATTACAAGTGGAGTGATAATTTATTGCATGCCCGTAAACAGGCAAATTCACCAGTTTATGGGCGTGCAATAAATAACCAGCAATTACAAGTGGCTTGTTATTGCTACCGCAAGCTCGGACCTCTGGTTAATTTTCATATTGTCCTCCAACTGCCCCCCAAACTTAAAGGGACAGTCTATTCAAAATAAAACTTTCATGATTCAGATAGGGAATGCAATTTTAAACAACTTTCCAACTCCCTTTTATCATCAAATTTGCTTTGTTCTCTTGGTATTCTTTGTTGAAAGCTAAACCTACAGTAAGTAGACTCATATGCTAATTCCTAATTCCCGACCCTTATTTCAATGCATTTGGTAGTTTCTCACAGCTAGACGGTGTTAGTTCATGTGTGTCATACAGATAACATTGTGACCAAGCCCGTGGAGTTACAAATGAGAGGGCACTGATTGGCTAAATGCAAGTCTGTCAAATGAACTGAAATAAGGGGGCAGTCTGCAAAGGCATAGATAGAAAGTAATTACAGAGGTAAAAAGTATATTAATATAACCGTGTTGGTTATGAAAAACTGGGGAATGGGTAATAAGGGGATTATCTATCTTTTAAAACAATACAAATTCTGGAGTAGACTGTCCCTATAAGTTTTAATTTTCTTTGTTTTCTTGCTTTTTTTTTTTTTAAATGTAGCATTTATAAAAAAAAACTACACTAGGCAGTTTTTGGGGGCTAAAGTCAGCGACTGTGGGGTGTTAGAAAAAAAACAGCACTGAAAAGTTCCTTTACATTGCGGTCTATGGTAACTGTGTGTTCACAGTAAATATATATATATATATGCTTAAATACATATATATTTACATATTAACACATAAATATATAAATATTAATATACATACATATTCACATTTGCTGCCCATCGCTGCACAACTTACCCCATTTGTAGCGCTAGTTCTCATAACGTCTGACGGCTTGAGGACGAGGCACCCATTGGAGTCTATAGAAGCGCGCTCTTGTTACCTAGTAACAATAAACAGACATGGCTTACAAAAAGGGTGTAACAAATGTAACGGCAATATTTGTAAAACCTGTTTTCATATAAAACAGGGAATAAAATTTACATCGAGTATAACAAATAAAGAATTTGATATACGTTACAGAATTACATGCAACACTACACATGTTATTTATCTTTTAACATGTCAGGGATGCAAAAAACAGTACGTAGGGCGCACGAAACGTGCCCTACGTGACAGAGTACTACAACATCTAAGAGATATAGGGAATCCAGATAGTACCACCCCTATAGCGAAGCACTTTAGACAGGAACACAATGCTGATGAATCCCTGTTAACTGTACAAGGTATAGACCATATACCAAGACATAGGAGGGGGGGGGGGGGACAGGGAGAGACGTTTAGACCAGAGGGAAGTGTTTTGGATTTTCAATCTTCAGACAAAACACCCCTCTGGTCTAAATTCAATCATGGATGTAGATTTATTCTATTGAAATTATATCTTTTATGAAAGTATTTTCTTAGATACTAATCATGATATTTAAAATGTAATTGTTTGTTTTAAATAACATCCTTAAAGACCACTAGAGTTCTAGGTATTGTATTAATAAAAGCAGTAATATTCTTCTTACTAACTTTATTATAGTTGTATTTCAATGTTTAAGTATTTGCTCTTTTTTCAAAGAGTTAATGAGGTACAGGTGCCTGCAATTATTTCAATATTTCATTGTTAAATAGCACTAGCAGGTGTGAACACAAACTATGCCAGTGAACAAGGGCTGAGACTTGGCCTGAAACATGTTTGGCGTTTGGTTCTAAACACCTTGTTGCAGGCCTGCGACTAGCTTAAGCAGCATACATGTTTTTACATGATTTTTAAATTGTTTTGACAAATAAAATTGGATTTGTTTTTAAGAAATATCTCTACAGTTTTTTCCTCTGGAGTTGCGGGATGACAAAGTGTGTCTACTATAAATATTAATATACATACATATTTACATTTGCTGCCCATCGCTGCACAACTTACCCCATTTGCAGCGCTAGTTCTCATGACGTCTGACGGCTTGAGGACGAGGCACCCATTGGAGTCTATAGAAGCGCGCTCTTGTTAGCGCAAAGCTGGCATTACAAAGTATAGCACATATATCGCTTTAGCGAAAGCGATTTTTTTGTGCTCCACTTATCCTAACCCATAATGTTTGTTTTTTTTTTTTCAATTTTTTTATTGAGATTATTGGTAAATATAACATATTAAATAATGTTCATTAACAGTAACAATTAATTTACAGAGTACATAAAATATGAGGGTTGATAACATAGTCAGTAGATAAGAGAACCCATTTGTAGGCTTATCATGGAAACATCATAAAATATAATTATGTCTCCAAACGTGCATATAATAAGGAAAGTGTCTATAAGAAAATAGGATATAGTTTGTGATGAAGTGGGCTATAATCATATCCTTTGACAAGGCTGAAGTGTAAATTTTCTGGACATGTGTCTGTAGGTCACCTTGTAACTCCATCGATGAGTATGTGAATTAACTTATTAGTACGAAATCTCAATTTTTAAATAGGGGAAAAGTTTAGTGTGAGGTAGTATGAAAAGAAAATCATAAGGGGTAGTCAGCAGACCAGAGCTTTAATATTAAGGGGAGGGGGGCGTGTCTAGGGGTTTGTTGATACATTATAGACTGGTGAATTGGTAAGAATGGCTGACAGTCAGGATCAGAAGGTAGATTAAACATGTTTAAAGACAAACTTCTATCTTTGGCGGAAAACTTGAAAGACCTCAAATAAGGGATAGGGAGGGGGATATTTTGAAGGGCGCTTGGACAGAAATCGCTCCATGAGACTGCTAAGTTAAGGGAAAAGCTATGGGCAAGATTTAGAGAAAGGAATGGGTGGTTATATGTTGTATAGTAGTAATAGGGGGCAAGAGAGTGTGATGTTACATAATTGAGGGATATACTATGTATCGACAGACTAAATATCAACCTGAATTATTGGCTCCAGAGGTAGGAAAAACATTTGGGTGCCACGGGTGCTCTATGTCAAATGAAACAAGGGAGACAATGACTCTGATGAATTTCATATAAAATGATGTGACACGAAATCCTTCTATATTTTGAAAGCCTAGGTACAAATGGAGGACCCCTGAGGTAAAGTGATGCAGTTAGGTCATATCATATAGTCCTGGTACTAAATCCCAACATTCTGATGCAACAATTCCTGCTACCATAAACAGTTGTTATTAACAAGCGACTGTCTATTACCATATATACATGATGAGGGCGGTATCTATACTTAATAAATATGCTATATAGTGTATAGGTTCACTGGTGTAGAATCCATGCTACAAGTATAGGGGGAAGCTTAAAGGATACCATAGTCCCTGTATAAGGATTAAGTCTAGGCATATGTGAGCCTAGAAACTACCGCATGTATAAATAAAGTACACAATACCCATTAAATCTATCGTGTTTGTGTTTAAAACTGTAATAATATAGTTAGCTCATGTCCATGTACAACATGAAATATAGTGATATGTGCAATTGGAGGAATGGAAATGCCTCTACAAATGGCATTGTAACATATGAGACATGCTATGTAAAGGGATATGCTATAGGCTCTGCCGCTCTGATTTGCTCTTTAGAACCCAAGAAGCTAATATATATGCAATGTAAGTGTCCCCTCATACCTTGAAAAATAAAAGGGAATTACCATATACCTGCTAGATATGTAACTATATATATAAAAAAAAAACTATTACATAGATGAGAGCTGCTATGAGTCCTTATTATACATGAGTCTGGTATGAGCATGAACCGCTAATAGTAAGAAAAGAATATTAAGAGCCATACACTATGAGTTGGTAATAACTTGGGAATAAGATGATAAAAATTCAAGTGTCTCATGGGTATGTATTGTGTGATGCAGTGAAAAATTAGCCTCCCAAATTTGTCTATTGTATACACATTAAACATTAAACAGGGGGTTTTCTTAATAGTGGTGAGCACCTGGTTAGGAGAGTTACATCAAAAGTAATCCAATGGTAGATAAATGCAAAGGTATTCAACACTAACATACATGAAATAGTGTATAACATCAAAGAAGTCTGTTTAGAACAGTTAATCAGGAAATAGTTACTCTCAGTTAAGAAAAGGGAGGGCCGTATCTAAGGTCCTGCAAATCAAGCAAGTTATATAATAAAGAAACAGACTAAATAAAAAGTCTTAAACTATAATAGAATTAACATCAGGGTTGGAATGGGCATATAGTCACGATGGTCCTATCAAGGAGGTAGGCTATCATACCGGAGTATCAGTCCAATAGTGCAAATAAGTTTAGCCCACTCCTCTCTTCCTGAACCCCCAGGTCTCAGCCGGGGAAGCGAGTTTGTATCTTCTGGATCTAACATGCAAACTTTGCTGCTGATGCCGATTCCACACCTCCATGTTGCGAGTCGGAACTATCAGGGTGCCTGTATATCCATGATTTTTAACAGGCCACCAGTGAGCTGTTTCTTCGTCTTCTCGGATAGTAAAGGGGTCTCCGATATCTCCAAGCAGGACAGCTGCATCTCCCCTCAATGAGACTGAAGACAACATCATCTCATGCACCTCCGGTAAATTTAAAGCAGGCTGCCCCATGTTGCTAGTCGACTCACATTGCAGTGTTTTGCTGGGGCTATCTTGTGCGTTCAGTAGCAGCATCTTAGCGCTCAGCTCCACAAGCTGGATTGATCGGTCAGCACTTTTCTCGTCCAGGTCGTTCGTGTCAGCGGTGGGTATTGGTTCGATCAGCTTGTGTAGAGATCTACACAGAACCCTCAGGTCCTCAAACTGTCGATCCATTTGTATCTCAAAGGCCGCAAGATGGGACCTTAGGATTACCCGAAGCGCCTGCATGGGTGTAGAGTGGGTGAGTATAGCCGCCTCAGAGAGACTCTAGCCCCTTAGTTCTTAGTAGAAAAAGTTGCGGCTCCTCAATAGTACTCCAGAATAGGCCTCAACCGGTGGAAAGTTCAGAAATCCTAAATAGACTTCAGAGGCAATATAATCAGCTGGTCTGTCGTCAATATTAGGAGTCCTGAAATACCAATTTTAATGATTAACGATCAATCTCTGGTAAATAATGGTTAAATTAGGTAGTATAAGCTGGAGCTTCTAAAAGTGCGACTGCACACCATCTTAGCTTGGACACGCCCCCTAACCCATAATGTTTATACTTTGATAGCAATACTTAATAAAAATAATTTCAAGCAAACATCTGAAAAACAAACATACTCTCTAACACCCCTTAAACATTTTATTGTTTTCATAACCTGGGGCACCTTAAAGGGACACTCAGGCTTTATTAAATTTTCATGATTCAGATACAGCATGTAATTTTAAACAACTTTCCAATTTACTTCCATTAAAAAAAATGTGCACAGTCTTTTATATTTACACTTTTTTTAAGTCACAAGCTCCTACTGAGCATGTGCAAGAACTCAGACTATACGTATATGCATTTGTGATTGGCTGATTGCTATCACATGGTACAGGGGGAGTGGAAATATACATAACTTTAAAATGTGTTAGAAAAGAATCTACTACTCATATGAAATTCAGAGTAAATGCTATTGTATTGTCTTGTTATCTTGCATTTGTTGATTATGCAAATCTGCTGTGTTTACTGGTCCTTTAAGTTCTTTTCTTCCATTCAACTATTTTTTTAATATATTTTCCTTCATATATGCCAGGGATGGTCAACTGATGGCCCTTGGCCAAGTGTGCCCTATTATTTGTAGCCATAGGAAAATGTTTAGTAGCCGCACAGTCATATGCTGCCCTTAAGGCTACTAAAACATTGACCTGTGCCCTCCCCCCCACACACTAATATATGTATTCTCTAATGTTTTAAATTCCAAAGTGTGTAAGTATACTGGTACCCCTGCATGTTGTTGGGGTAAAGTGATAGAAAACGCCTTGTATATTTCTGTAATATTGTGGTAAATATCAATAATTTGTAGGGAAAAATCATAATACATTAACACTTTTTTGCTGCAATTGTTTTTCAACGGCCAAACTCCACCCACCACTTGCCTTATTTGGAGTAACCACTAAGGACTTGTGACTGGACAGAGCTTGCCACTGTCATTTTGTTATCAACGATACGATTTGCAGCGTCTTATCACTTGTAAAGAGGTCAATAAGGGACAAACATGTACAGGAAAACAAGACAAAAGAAACAATGAAAGGATATTACAAATGATTTTTTTTAACTATGTATAGCTGAACATTTTATATTGCAATCTCAAAGTGTTTGTGTCCCTTTAAGAGCTGTAAATGTGTGCTTACTTCAGTGATGGAGAAAGAATCTGTATTAGTTTATATTCAGTATTGCATTCACTAGTTTACAAAAGTGTCTCTGGGAACCAGAGAGTAGGGTTACTATTGAAGAAACAAAGCAACTATATATTTTATATGAGATTTCCTCAAAGGCTACAGGGTCACTAAATTATGCATTATGTTTTACAATGATGTAGCATAAAAATAACACTTTTGTAACAGTCCTCTTTTGCCATCTAGTGGAGAAACTAATTATTACCGTATTATATGAATTCCAATAGCAAAATAAAAGCAAAAGATTAAAAATATCACATCTGTTCTTCTATGACATATCTGTGTAGTAGCTTTAGAAAAAAGGGAATTTAAAACATAATGATGATTTCTCCCAATTGATTATGTAGTGTAAATATGAATCCACTGTAAAAAAAAACACAGAACCCCAATTATCATCTGACATCAGTCTTTCTCTTGAAGACAAAGTTGGCACTATCCTGCATTTTGCTGAATAAACCTAGTTTTGGGTCTGGTTACATAAATTAAGCTGGGGAACACAAAAACCATGTTAAATTGCACACCTACAACATAAATATGTCAATGTTCTGCCAGCTCACTGAGCATCAACCATGGACAACCAAGTCTCCAAAGCATGTTCCTAGCTCTAGTCTTGGGTAAAAACATCTAGGGCCAGATTACAAGTGGAGTGGAGTTTCTTGAAAGCGAGATTAGTGTTCCACTTAGTAATACCAGCACACGCTAATGTGCACTGGTATTACAAGTTGAAAGCAATGCGAACACGAGCTCACGTTCACATTGCTGGGAAGCATCGCACTCATGAGATGGTGCTTCCATAGGCTCGAAACACGGCATGAGAACTCACGCTGCACAGGGGGTAAGTAGCGCAGCGTTGGCAGCAATTTGTGAATATATATGTATATGCTTATATACATATATATTTAAGTGCTAATATGTGTATATACACATATTAACAGTGAAGGGGGAGTGGCTGTCACTCCAAAATACCATCCAAATATTTAAACTAATGTCTGAGACACAAACGTTGTTCCCGGGACTTACCAGATTCGGCCGCACTCACCCCCAAGTGAATCCTCTGCTGACCTCCCAGGAGTACTGTCTGAGCTTGCCGGGGACCTGTGTACTGACAGACCGAAACTTCGTTGGTGAGCGTCTTGCTCCAAACATCTGGCGCAGGCTACAGCCTCAAAGCAGCTCGCTACTCCGATTAGTCACTGCAGACGTCAGACGTGATGTATCCTGGGACTCTGGTCGGGGGGCGCGTCTCAGTCTTCACCCGGGATCGCAACTTCCATTGAGGGATATAGGTGGATCCACAGCTGGTGCAAAATAGCAAGTAGAACAGAGAGGCAAGGATCCAGTAGAAAAAGTTTGTTAAAAGTTCAAATTTATTTAGACAAGCTTAAAAGCCAAACGAAGCTGGCAACAAAAACAAGGACAAAGCCAGGGTGTGTGTGTGCGTGACACCAGTGGCTTACATGTTTCGGCTCTCGACCGTAATCATAGCCATAGGTGTCACACTTGAACAGTGTTAAAAAGCAATTGGTACAAGGTGATAGGTTAAAACTTAAAAAGCATGCCCACACACTACTTAGTGTAGAATTAAACCCTTAAAGACCTGCACAGGAAAAGGAACATTATATATGACAGTAGTTGTGATTAAAGAATGCAAGATGTGATAACTATACTGAAAGGTAATAAACTTACCATTAACATACGGAGGCAATACAAAGCTTAGAAATATGTCATTTGCTTTTGCTTTTGTTGTGTCATCTAGTGATTTTCTGACCTATTACCGTTAGAATCATCCCTATGTGTGTCCACTATCTTTGCATACATGTATACATTATACACTGCTTGGTTTTACTCACTGACAGTTCCTCATGCCCCTAAATATTCATGCTAATAATGCTCCTTAATATTAATTTCCTTTTGGGTCATTGACACTTCTTCAGCGCACACAGGCTATCTGATTGCGGTGTGCCAAAATAAATCTTATTTTCATAACAAAGAAGTTATCATTGAAATAACATTAATATATTTATTTTTGCATATTTAAATTTTGGTCCTAGGTCTTTATATGCCTTTTGTGCTTTTTGATGTATTGAACATATCTAGCCCTAATTTAAAGCATTTATGGCATAATATCCTTATTGAATTTTGACACAAAACTCTTTGCAAAAATTCTGGCAACACATTTAAATAATTTCCTCCTCAGTCAAATACATGTTAATCAAGTGGGCTTCACACCTTACAGAGAAGCCCATGACAATATGAATATGCCACAAAAACTAAAACCCCTGCTATCTTCGCGTCCCTGTATGCGGAGAAAACTTTTGACTGATTAGGTTGGGACTTCCTCAACCAAACACTAATTGAATTAGGCTCCCCAGATGAATATATTTCACAAATAATGGCATTATACAGTACCCCAAGTGCCAAAATTAAGCTTAATGACTCCCTTTCTTCCCCCTTCCCAATTTTTAATGGCACGAGACAGGGGTGCCCGCTTTCCCCTCTTCTCTTCATCCTGGCAATGGAAATTCTATCGGCTAGGATATGAATGAACACAAACATTTCCGGTATTAAAATTAATGAGAAGGAATACAAAATATCTTTATATGCCGATGATATATTTTTGAGTATTACTAACCCAATACCTTCGCTAAAAGAATTAAACAGGGAATTTCAATTGTTTGCGAAACATTCCCAATTTAAAATAAATGCTTCAAAATCAGAATTCATGGGCATAAAAATTCCAGACAGACGTTTACCCACATTATTGACTGGTGTAAACACAGAACTCATAAGGAATGTTCACAAATAGTGATGTCGCAAACATAAAAATATGGGTTTGCGAACGGCGAACGCGAACTTCCGCAACTGTTCGCGAACGGGCGAACCGGGCAAACCGCCATAGACTTCAATAGGCAGGCAAATTTTAAAACCCACAGGGACTCTTTCTGGCCACAATAGTGATGGAAAAGTTGTTTCAAGGGGACTAACACCTGGACTGTGGCATGCCGGAGGGGGATCCATGGCAAAACTCCCATGGAAAATTACATAGTTGATGCAGAGTCTGGTTTTAATCCATAAAGGGCATACATCACCTAACATTCCTAAATTGTTTGGAATAACGTGCTTTAAAACATCAGGTATGATGTTGTATCGATCAGGTAGTGTAAGGGTTACGCCCGCTTCACAGTGACAGACCAAACTCCCCGTTTAAAGGGACAGTCTACACCAGAATTTTTATTGTTTTAAAAGATAGATAATCCCTTTATTACCCATTTCCCAGTTTTGCATAACTAACACATTTATAATAATATACTTTTAACCTCTGTGATTATCTTGTATCTAAGCCTCTGCAAACTGCCCCTTTTTTCAGTTCTTTTGACAGACTTGCAGTCTAGCCAATCAGTGCCTGCTCCCAGATAACTTCTCGTGCACGAGCACAGTGTTATCTATATGAAATACGTGAACTAACACCCTCTAGTTGTGAAAAACTGTTAAAATGCAATCTGAAAGAGGTGGGCTTCAAGGTCTAAGAAATTAGCATATGAACCTCCTAGGTTAAGCTTTCAACTAAGAATACCAAGAGAACAAAGCAAAATTGGTGATAAAAGTAAATTGGAAAATTGTTTAAAATTACATGCTCTATCTGAATCCTGAAAGTTTATTTTGGCCTAGACTGTCCCTTTATCGCACCGCAAACAACCGCAAACAGTCCATTTGCACAACCGCAAACTCCCCATTTGCAGTGTTGGGTTTTTTTAAATCTATACTACTGTTACACCAGATATGAGTTGCACTGGGGTGACACTGTGCCCTGGCAGGCAGGCAGGCACTGAAATGCACACGTGTGAAGGAAACTGACTGCTATTATTTAACACAGTCAAAAAAGTGTTGTTTTTTTTTAAATCTACACTACTGTTACACCAGATATGAGTTGCACTGGGGTGACACTGTGCCCTGGCAGGCAGGCACTAAAATGCACACGTGTGAAGGAAACTGACTGCTATTATTTAACACAGTCAAAAATGTGTTGTTTTTTTTAAATCTACACTACTGTTACACCAGATATGAGTGGTGGCACTGGGCAAGTGGGCACAGTATACGCTGTGAGCCTGACACACACGCTGGCAGGCAGGCAACTGCAATTAGATTACACAGGGAAAAAAAGCAGACTGATGTTCTAGCCCTAAAAAGGGCTTTTTGGGGTGCTGTCCTTACAGCAGAGATCAGATGAGTCCTTCAGGACTGTAGTGGACACTGAATACACTAGCCTAGCTATCGATTTTCCCTATTAAATCAGCATCAGCTACACTGTCCCTCCTCTCACTAAGAATGCAGCTTCCTAATGAATCTAAAATGGATGCTGTCCAGGAGGTAGGAGGGTCTGGGAGGGAGGGTCTGCTGCTGATTGGCTGGAATGTGTCTGCTGACTGTGAGGTACAGGGTCAAAGTATTACTCAATGATGACGAATAGGGGGCAGATCGAACATCGCATATGTTCGCCCGCCACGGCGAACGCGAACAAGCTATGTTCGCCGGGAACTATTCGCCGGCAAACTATTCGCGACATCACTAGTCACAAACAGAACACGACCTGGCAGGGAACAGTCAGTTAGGAGCTAGTTGCTGGATACCTCACATACATAGGCTGCTAAACCTGACAACAGCTACAATAACTAAATTAACATTAGATATCTGGGATACATATATTAACAAATTCCCTAACATCTCATCCACTCCCTCCCCTCTAACCCGTTACAGAACAACCCGGAACGCCATATACCCTCTTCCAGATCATACACCTGCATGATGACTTTGCAAGAGACAATTACCTGCTACACTGTGTTAACTGATGGCAAACTTAAATCTAACCACGAATTACAGGAAATGTACGGAGAATGTTTTGCTTCTTGGTTTAAATATTTTCAGATTAACCATAACATCACTTCACATGCAAAACAATCTAATATCTGTAGGTCCCTAACAGCATTTGAAACTGTATGCCACTCTGCCATGCACTCTAAAGGATCTCTCTAATTTATTTATGCTTCTTGACCAATATTGGATGAACTACACACCCAGATAACCTTAAAAGATTGGTCTAATATCTTTATCAACATGGGCAGGCATACTTCTTCCATAACACAACTAGAAACCAATCTAAAACTTTTGTACCATTGGTATTATACCCCAACCAGATTGGCATCCATTTTCAAACACACAAACCCTACATTTTGGAGAAATTGTGGTGAAATGGGAGATTTCCAACACATATGGTGGACTTGCCTTGAAATTACCCAATATTGGCAAGAAATAAAAGAAGCTATCACCAAATTATTAGTACACAAATACTCTTTGACCCATCTGTGTTGTTGTTAAATAACCTTCCTAAAATAAAATGCAAATTAAGATATAGATTGTTACTTCTCTTGCTCAATTGTGCTAGAAGACTGATCCCTCGAAATTGGAAAACTACCAAAATTCCATCCATATTGGACTGGAGGGCTTTGGTCACACACACTTTGGCATTAGAGAAATATAAATATGCAAATACTAAATGCATGGATGACTTCCTTGATATGAACTTCCTTTGGGAAGAGTATTGTAATTCTCATACGTAAGGTGTCCCCCTGATCCCCTAGAAAAATATACTTAGCCAAACTAACCTCGAGTTTCTAATATTTACACATGGAACCTCGACCTTAGTCATGTATGTACTGTGCAACTAGTATAAAATTGTAAGACTTTGTTAGAGATGGAAGATATGTGATATGCAATATTTATATTGTTGTATGTGTTTAGTGTTCTCTCTTTTTTTCTTCTTTTCCTTTTTTTTCTTGCTAAGAAAATGTAAAATTATAACATCTTTTAATTATATGATGCAAGAAAACAATTGTACACACAGTTATATTGAGTATAAGCTGTTATGTTATGTTTTCATTAATAAAAGAAAGGAAAAAAAAGAAGAGTATATTAAATGTGAAACTTGTTCAAATGTATACTAACTACTTGATTTTTTTCACACTCAGACATTTACCTTTTCAAACCATCAATAAAGAGAACTCCCCAGAGAGAAACCAAAAATGAAACCTCTTATCATATGAAAAGACCGTAAGCGCCTAACTGCCAACGATATACTCATATACCCATTATCCTTTGATATCTGTTATGCTAGCTATTCAAAATAAACCATAGATCATATGTCCTACAGCCCTCTTATTCCAGCTATATGCATAAAGAAGATTATATCAAGAGCCCTCCATGACCCCCTCATGCCAGCTATAGGCCAAATTAGACCTTGGATCAATGCATGGCCTTCATCCTCTTTATGTTACCTATATGCCCAGTTATATTGAAGGGTTCTTATGACCCCTGTCATACCACCATTCAGAAGTTCATATCTTAGATTTTATTCAAGTCCTCCACATTCATCTCATGCCAGCTATATGCCAAGATCGTTTGCATTACCCCACTTCTTCCAGATAGCTATTTGCCCAGAACACATGCTCTCCGGCAGCCCATTACCTCTTTAGTTGTACAGATGAGCGGACCTATTGCTGCTGAAACATGCTGGTGGCCTCATCTGCTGTTGGGAACCATTTAAAAGGATACCCTGATTTTTTAGGTGGATCCCATGAGATCTCTGCTGCTATTGATAGTGGCTTGCATATAGCTTACCACTGTTGTAAGTGGCTTAGAGTTGGGTCCTTTGGCTATCAAGAACTGCTTGTGTCTGGGCCCCCTACTATTATGGAAGCTTACGGTTTTCCCTAATGGTGCCACCTGAAGTCAATATAGAGAGATACTCATCTCCTTAATAAATAACTAAATACATTTTTATTTTATTTGAGGATGTCACTTGCTTCCATACTGCTGTTTGGAAAGATAGTAACAAATTTATGAGTTAGCATTTGCAAAAGAAATGTATGCCTCTTGCGATACTCTGTCTATATGCAAGGCTGTGCAATCTATGGCCATGGTTAGGCATTCCTGGTGGGTAAAGGATTTTTAAAGAAAAACCAGAACATTTTAAAGGTAGGAAAAGGGATAAGATGGACAGAGAGAGTTTTAATATGGGACTAAGTTCTGGAGGGAGTAACTTCTAGACTGAAACCATGGAAGAAATTGTCAACAGGATATATCTTCTGTAGGGTCTGTAAGATGCAGACATTGACATGTTCATTTAAATGATAATTGTATTTACTTTAAGTTGCTAGAATTATTAAAATAAAATATAAGTATTTTTTTTATGGAAGATAAAATCGTACAATTTACGTAGTATTCCTGATTGTTCACGTAACTCTCTCTCTCCTACTCAATAAAATGTGTGCTTGACAAAAAAAAATAATCTTTTTTTAGTTTCTCAAAATACATAAGCAAGGTACAGATTATGGTTTTCAATTGTTTATACCTTCAGTGACAATAAATACAATTTATGTTTTAAAACTATTATGCTTTTTTAGGGATTCAGAGACATTTGTTGATATATTGTACCTGTAGGAGTCTATGTGCTATCGTAAAATGTATTTTCTAAATTAGAGGGTATTAAAAAATGGCTTTATAGGGAGACAATGAGCAAAAACATTTGTAGTGAACACGTGAGCAGCTTTAGGGGGAGCCATTTAGATTATAATAAGGGCTATTTATATGCTGATGAGTTCTCCTTTCAAAGTCAGGACCATAGAATTACAGCAAGGTGCTCTAAGTACTACGATTTTCTGCTGCGCGTCTGTTTTTGATGGTCTGTGCGACTCATATAAGCAATATCTAACCTTAGATAAGAGGCTAATCCATATATTACTAAAATGAATGTGAATCTGGACCATATCTTGAAAACATCTGTATTTTTCATTTACAACATATATTGTTTCAGATTTTTTAGATGTTGAAAATTATAGAAGTCTTCTTGCTAAATAGATAGCATGTTCGTAGGATATGTTTATAAAACATGAAATAATGGTCTAGATTTAAAAAATCTCATCAATCTATTGAAAACCTCTCCAGCATGGAGAGAAATCATGCAAAATCTTTGGGATTTGTTTTAGATCATGGGGCCTATTTAACAAAGGTCTGTCGGACCTGATCCAACAGTGCGGATCAAGTCCGACAGATCTCGCTGAATGCGGACAGCAATACGCTCTCCGTATTCAGCATTGCACCAGCAGTTCTTGTGATCTGCTGGTGTAATGCTACCCCTGCAGATTCGCAGCCAATCGGCCGCCAGCAGGGAGGTGTCAATCAACCCGATTGTACTCGATCAAGTTCAATTGCAGCAATGTCTGTCCGCCTGCTCAGAGTAGGCGGACAGGTTATGGAGCCTCAAGCTCTATCCGAAGCTTGATAAATGGGCCCCCTTGTATTAGAATGTAGGAGTCTATGTTTCATGTAAATAATACAACATAGAAAAAGAAATATATTGAGCTAGCTAACAGATAATTGGTATAAAGCAACTTCAAATAGGGGTATTTCTGCAAAAACCCCTGGAAATTAACTATATGATGAAAAAATTAAGATGCGCTAAAAAAGCTACCATGCTCAGTATGATACAGTGTAGAAATGTATATTAAAAGATGGTATAAGAATACAGTACAATTCCAATGAGTTAGGGTTGACAAGATTAAAAAATGACCACCGGTGGTATATATACTACACAGAATAATTATCACAATAATATCTAGATAAGGGCTTGGTTATTCATGTTAAACCCATATGCATAGCAATAAAAACAATGTGCACAGACGGTCTCAATTTATAGGACTCAAAAAAGAGGCTGAAATGCTGCAGACTTTGTTTTGTAACACTATTTTTTGCAACACTATTCCTGCAACACTATTAGTATTTTAAGCCTACGGTGCTTTGGTTGTGACAATCTCTGAAATGTTTGGACAATAAATGTCTCTTAAACCCATTGTTGATGTTACAGAGGTGTTCCCTTATTCAGTCCCTCAAAATACGTTGGGACCCATTGTTGTCACTGCACATGCTTATAAAAGAATATTGTAAAGGAACCAGAGTCATCTTGATAAAGGCCAATACAAAGGCTGAAACGCGTAGATGTACTCCTTTCACAACTTCCAGTTATATTAGTATCAGAGCGCTCTGAGAAGACTGAACTGGGAATTTCATTTTGCAAAGAAGAAGAAACAAAGTTTGAATCTAACGCTGAAAATACCGTTTCCAATTGGCTCATTCACTCCATGTGACCACTGGATGCAGAAGGAAGCCAGGATTCAGAGGTACAGCGGATGACTACGGACCTACTGAGTGATACTAGCGCAAATTGTGCAGCCACTAATAGACCAATGGATCAAGTGGTGAAGTATACCGGATAGTCCTTTTTTACATCATCTCATACAAAGGTACTGTTTTCTCTTTGACATCTTAATAACACCAGAGCAGTGAGTCCTAATTTTACCGTTACACCTCCTCCTTCAAATGGAGAAAACAAAGACAATATTAAGTAACAAGCGGCTAGATTTTTGCGGTATGAGTAAAAATGCAGCGTTAAGGCTCATAATGCTGCTTTTTCACTACCGCTGGAATTACGAGTCTTGTAGGTACAGCTGTCCCGCACACTTTTTTGGCCGTACTGCAAATTAACTTACGCAATTTGCGTAAAGTCTTTTTTCAATGGGACTTCCAATAGGATTGAGCTTGCATTATATTGGCTGTTCCAATCAGCCAATAGAATGCAAGCTCAATCCTATTGGCTGATTGGATTGAAGCCAATCAGAATCTAAGTGACGCCATCTTGGATGACGTCACTTAAAGGAACCTTGATTCATCGAGAGTCGTCTTAAGAAGAGGATGCTCCGCGCCGTATGTTTTGAAGATGGACCCACTCCGGATGGATGAAAATAGAAGATGCCGTCTGTATGAAGACTTCTGCCTGTCTGGAGGACCACTTCTCCCGGCTTGAATGAAGACTTCTCCCGGCTTCGATGAGGACTTCTTGCTGTTTTGTTGAGGACTTCTCCCAGCTTCGTTGACGATGGATGTCCGGTCTTCAAAACTGTAAGTGGATCTTCGGGGGTTAGTGTTTTTTTAAGGGTTTATTGGGTGGGTTTTAGTTTTAGATTAGGGTTTGGGCAGCAATAGAGCTAAATTACCTTTTTAGGGCAATGCTCATGCAAATGCCTTTTTAAGGGCAATGGGGAGCTTAGGTTTTTTTAGTTAGGGTTTTATTTGGGGGGTTGGTTGTGTGGGTGGTGGGTTTTACTGTTGGGGGGTTGTTTGTTTTTACATGTAAAAGAGCTGATTTCTTTGGGGCAATGTCCTGCAAAAGGCCCTTTTAAGGGCTATTGGTAGTTTAGTTTAGGCTAGGGTTTTTTTATTTTGGGGGTCTTTTTTATTTTGATAGGGCTATTAGATTAGGTGTAATTAGTTTAAATATCTTGTAATTTGTTTTTCATTTTGTGTAATTTAGTGTTTGTTTGTTTTTTGTAATTTAAGTATTTGTATTTAATTTAGTTAATTGTATTTAATTTAGGTAATTTATTTAATTGTAGTGTAAGGTTAGGTTTAGTGTAAGACAGGTTAGGTTTTATTTTACAGGTAAATTTGTATTTATTTTAGCTAGGTAGTTAGTTAATAGTTAATAACTATTTAGTTACTATTCTACCTAGTTAAAAGAAATACAAACTTGCCTGTAAAATAAAAATAAAACCTAAGCTAGATACAATGTAACTATTAGTTATATTGTAGCTAGCTTAGGGTTTATTTTACAGGTAAGTAATTAGTTTTAAATAGGAATTTTTAGTTATTAATAGTAGGTTTTCTTTAGATTTATTTTAATTATATTTAAGTTAGTGGGTGTTAGGGTTAGACTTAGGTTTAGGGGTTAATAACTTTAATATAGTGGTGGCGACATTGGGGGCAGCAGATTAGGGGTTAATAAATGTAGGTAGGTGGTGGCGATGTTAGGGCCGGCAGATTACAGGTTAATAATATTTAACTAGTGTTTGCGAGGGGGGAGTATGACGGTTTAGGGGTTAATATGTTTATTATAGTGGCGGCGACATTGGGGACGGCAGATTAGGGGTTAATAAATGTAGGTAGGTTACAGCTACATTGGTGGTGGGAGATTAGGGGTTAATAAATATAATGTAGGTGTTGGCGATGTTGGGGGCAGCAGGTTAGGGGTTAATAAGTATAATTTAGGTGTCGGCGATGTCCGGAGCAGCAGATTAGGGGTTAATAAGTATAATACAGGTGTCAGCGATGTCGGGGCGGCAGATTAGGGGTTAATAAGTGTAAGATTAGGGGTGTTTAGACTTGGGGTTCATGTTAGGGTACCATAAAGTCACAAGCAAATCAAGGTGCAATCGTAGCCAGAAATGTAATAAAAGGAATCTTTATTGTAGAATTCTTTAAAATTTATTACGTAGATGAAATAATACATCTGGAACGTTTGACAATGTGAGTGGTGTTAGTTCCACTCCAAGGACTGTCCGCTGACACGTTTCGGCTTAAAAGGGCGTAATCAGCTACAATTACGGCCTTTTGAGCCGAAACGCGTCAGCGGACAGTCCTTGGAGTGGAACACACACCACTCACATTGTCAAAAGTTCTAGATGTGTTATTTCATCTACGTAAGAAATTTTAAAGAATTCTACAATAAAGATTCCTTTTATTACATTTCCGGCTACGAGTGCACCTTGATTTGCTTGTGACTTTATGGTTTCCTTGAAACGGAGGGTTTGCACAGTGGATATCGGATGTTTTCCAGCTTTCAGGTTCCCACTCACCTCATGCGGCATTTGGAGGTCGAAGGTCGGAAGCCGGTGAGGTCTGATGACGTCAGACGCCGCAAGTGAATGAGCCTTTGAGGGTAGCAGAGCTGAGACAGTAACAGCATGGTTTGTTCTCCAGTTAGCATTCTGGAAATCTCTAATTGAGAGATACGAGTGTCTCTACCTTAGGACAGGTCATTTACAGGTAACGGCCCTTTTTTAACGACCGGACAGCTGGAGGTGAGGTGAGTGGAAGAGGGCTACAGAGTATTGGAGTTTAGCCCTAACGGAACTCTATCATTGTACTGTTTGTTCAAGTCATAAAAGGAGTTCTCTTGTATACAGTGACATTAACCTCACGGTTATTATAGGTGCCGACACACTGTTTAGTTTATATTGTTCATGTTAGGGTGTTCGGTGTAAACATAAATTTAGTTTCCCCATAGGAATCAATGGGGCTACGTTACGGAGCTTTACGCTGCTTTTTTGCAGGTGTTAGGCTTTTTTTCAGACGGCTCTCCCCATTGATGTCTATGGGGAAATCGTGCATGAGCACGTATAACCAGCTCACCTCTGACTTAAGCAGCGCTGGTATTGGAGTGCGGTATGGAGCACAATTTTGCTCTACGCTCACTTCTTGCCTAATAATGCCGGGTTTATGAACCTTGCTTGTGGCTTTGGCTTGTGGGCCCGTGTCTCTAGCGTGTCTTCAGACTCGCCAGAAACAGCAGTTATGAAGCAGCGGTCTAAAGACCGCTGCTCCATAACCCTGTCCGCCTGCTCTGAGCAGGCGGACAGGAATCGCCACAATTTAACCCGATCGCGTACGATCGGGTTGATTGAAACCTCCATGCTGGCGGCCTATTGGCCGCGAGTCTGCAGGGGGGGGGGCATTGCACCAGCAGCTCTTGCAATACTGAATACGGAGAGCGTATTGCTCTCCACATTCAGCGAGGTCTTGCGGACCTGATCCGCACTGTCGGATCAGGTCCGCAAGACCTTTGATAAATAGGCCTCCATGTATTGATGGTTATTTTCCTTGTTTAGATGGGACGTTGAGGTTTTGAATATCAGGCCCTTAGTGAGATTGTTCTTGAGACTTCACATCTTAGGCAACAGTGACATTCATAAAGATGAAGAGATATAATCATACATACATGTGCTGCAAGAAGTGAGCTTAGTTCTATAGAAAATAATGGACCTCACATCCTTAAAGGGACACTGAACCTAATTTTTTTCTTTCGTGATTCAGATAGAGCATGACATTTTAAGCAACTTTCTAATTTACTCCTATTATCAAATTTTCTTAATTCTCTTAGTATCTTTATTTGAAATGCAAGAATGTAAGTTTAGATGCCAGCCCATTTTTGGTGAACAACTTAGGTTGTTCTTGCTGATTGGTGGATAAATTCATCCACCAATGAACAAGTGCTTTCCAGGGTTCTGAACCTAACACATAGCTTAGATACCTTCTTTTTAAAATAAAGATAACAAGAAAACAAAGAAAAATTGATAATAAGAGTAAATTAGAAAGTTGCTTAAAAGTGCATGCTCTATCTGAATCATGAAAGAAAAAATTGGGTTCAGTGTCCCTTTAAACCTTTAAATGAGTCTCACACTAGCCTCAGGACTTTATCCTGAGGGCATCAGGCACCACATTTTTTTTTAAGACGATTACATACAGTAGAACCACATAATCAACAAATAATAAGAGGACAATGCAAAAGCATTTAAAGTGATAGTAAATCCTAGCATTTTTTGAAACGCTAGGATTTACCAGTGCAACAAATAAAGGGGACTTTCAGTCATAAAGTATAAAATACTTTATACTGAACGTTCCTTTTTTTGTCTGCAGCGTTAGCCTCGCTAAGTGCCTAAAGAGTGAATGCTGCAGACAAATAAAGGCACTTTCAGCATGAAGTATTTTATACTTTATGACTGAAAGTTCTCTTTATTTGTTGCACTGGTAAATGCTAGAGTTTCACAAACACTAGGATTTACTATCTCTTTTAGCTGAGAAGTAGATTTTCATTTAGTTCCATTTTCCTTCCCCTTGCACCATGTGACAGCCATCAGCTAATCACAAAATTCATATACATATATACTGTGAACTCTTGCACATGCTCAGTAGGAGTTGGTACCTCGGAAAGTGTGCATATTTTAATAATGTAAGGCCTAGATTTGGAGTTTGGCGTTAGCCGTGAAAACCAGCGTTAGAGGCTCCTAACGCTGGTTTTAGGCTACCTCCGGTATTTGGAGTCACTCAAAAAAGGGTCTAAGCAGGCGGACAGGAATCGCCACAATTTAACCCGATCGCGTACGATCGGGTTGATTGAAACCTCCATGCTGGCGGCCTATTGGCCGCGAGTCTGCAGGGGGGGGGGGGGGCGTTGCACCAGCAGCTCTTGCAATACTGAATACGGAGAGCGTATTGCTCTCCACATTCAGCGAGGTCTTGCGGACCTGATCCGCACTGTCGGATCAGGTCCGCAAGACCTTTGATAAATAGGCCTCCATGTATTGATGGTTATTTTCCTTGTTTAGATGGGACTTTGAGGTTTTGAATATCAGGCCCTTAGTGAGATTGTTCTTGAGACTTCACATCTTAGGCAACAGTGACATTCATAAAGATGAAGAGATATAATCATACATGTGCTGCAAGAAGTGAGCTTAGTTCTATAGAAAATAATGGACCTCACATCCTTAAAGGGACACTGAACCTAATTTTTTTCTTTCGTGATTCAGATAGAGCATGACATTTTAAGCAACTTTCTAATTTACTCCTATTATCAAATTTTCTTCATTCTCTTAGTATCTTTATTTGAAATGCAAGAATGTAAGTTTAGATGCCAGCCCATTTTTGGTGAACAACTTAGGTTGTTCTTGCTGATTGGTGGATAAATTCATCCACCAATGAACAAGTGCTTTCCAGGGTTCTGAACCTAACACATAGCTTAGATACCTTCTTTTTAAAATAAAGATAACAAGAAAACAAAGAAAAATTGATAATAAGAGTAAATTAGAAAGTTGCTTAAAAGTGCATGCTCTATCTGAATCATGAAAGAAAAAATTGGGTTCAGTGTCCCTTTAAACCTTTAAATGAGTCTCACACTAGCCTCAGGACTTTATCCTGAGGGCATCAGGCACCACATTTTTTTTTAAGACGATTACATACAGTAGAACCACATAATCAACAAATAATAAGAGGACAATGCAAAAGCATTTAAAGTGATAGTAAATCCTAGCATTTTTTGAAACGCTAGGATTTACCAGTGCAACAAATAAAGGGGACTTTCAGTCATAAAGTATAAAATACTTTATACTGAACGTTCCTTTTTTTGTCTGCAGCGTTAGCCTCGCTAAGTGCCTAAAGAGTGAATGCTGCAGACAAATAAAGGCACTTTCAGCATGAAGTATTTTATACTTTATGACTGAAAGTTCTCTTTATTTGTTGCACTGGTAAATGCTAGAGTTTCACAAACACTAGGATTTACTATCTCTTTTAGCTGAGAAGTAGATTTTCATTTAGTTCCATTTTCCTTCCCCTTGCACCATGTGACAGCCATCAGCTAATCACAAAATTCATATACATATATACTGTGAACTCTTGCACATGCTCAGTAGGAGTTGGTACCTCGGAAAGTGTGCATATTTTAATAATGTAAGGCCTAGATTTGGAGTTTGGCGTTAGCCGTGAAAACCAGCGTTAGAGGCTCCTAACGCTGGTTTTAGGCTACCTCCGGTATTTGGAGTCACTCAAAAAAGGGTCTAAGCAGGCGGACAGGAATCGCCACAATTTAACCCGATCGCGTACGATCGGGTTGATTGAAACCTCCATGCTGGCGGCCTATTGGCCGCGAGTCTGCAGGGGGGGGGGGGCGTTGCACCAGCAGCTCTTGCAATACTGAATACGGAGAGCGTATTGCTCTCCACATTCAGCGAGGTCTTGCGGACCTGATCCGCACTGTCGGATCAGGTCCGCAAGACCTTTGATAAATAGGCCTCCATGTATTGATGGTTATTTTCCTTGTTTAGATGGGACTTTGAGGTTTTGAATATCAGGCCCTTAGTGAGATTGTTCTTGAGACTTCACATCTTAGGCAACAGTGACATTCATAAAGATGAAGAGATATAATCATACATGTGCTGCAAGATGTGAGCTTAGTTCTATAGAAAATAATGGACCTCACATCCTTAAAGGGACACTGAACCTAATTTTTTTCTTTCGTGATTCAGATAGAGCATGACATTTTAAGCAACTTTCTAATTTACTCCTATTATCAAATTTTCTTCATTCTCTTGGTATCTTTATTTGAAATGCAAGAATGTAAGTTTAGATGCCAGCCCATTTTTGGTGAACAACTTAGGTTGTTCTTGCTGATTGGTGGATAAATTCATCCACCAATGAACAAGTGCTTTCCAGGGTTCTGAACCTAACACATAGCTTAGATACCTTCTTTTTAAAATAAAGATAACAAGAAAACAAAGAAAAATTGATAATAAGAGTAAATTAGAAAGTTGCTTAAAAGTGCATGCTCTATCTGAATCATGAAAGAAAAAATTGGGTTCAGTGTCCCTTTAAACCTTTACATGAGTCTCACACTAGCCTCAGGACTTTATCCTGAGGGCATCAGGCACCACATTTTTTTTTAAGACGATTACATACAGTAGAACCACATAATCAACAAATAATAAGAGGACAATGCAAAAGCATTTAAAGTGATAGTAAATCCTAGCATTTTTTGAAACGCTAGGATTTACCAGTGCAACAAATAAAGGGGACTTTCAGTCATAAAGTATAAAATACTTTATACTGAACGTTCCTTTTTTTGTCTGCAGCGTTAGCCTCGCTAAGTGCCTAAAGAGTGAATGCTGCAGACAAATAAAGGCACTTTCAGCATGAAGTATTTTATACTTTATGACTGAAAGTTCTCTTTATTTGTTGCACTGGTAAATGCTAGAGTTTCACAAACACTAGGATTTACTATCTCTTTTAGCTGAGAAGTAGATTTTCATTTAGTTCCATTTTCCTTCCCCTTGCACCATGTGACAGCCATCAGCTAATCACAAAATTCATATACATATATACTGTGAACTCTTGCACATGCTCAGTAGGAGTTGGTACCTCGGAAAGTGTGCATATTTTAATAATGTAAGGCCTAGATTTGGAGTTTGGCGTTAGCCGTGAAAACCAGCGTTAGAGGCTCCTAACGCTGGTTTTAGGCTACCTCCGGTATTTGGAGTCACTCAAAAAAGGGTCTAACTCTCACTTTTCAGCCGCGACTTTCCCATACCGCAGATCCCCTTACGTCAATTGCGTATCCTATCTTTCAATGGGATCTTTCTAACTCCGGTATTTAGAGTTGTGTCTGAAGTGAGCGTTAGAACTCTAACGACAAAACTCCAGCCGCAGGAAAAAAGTCAGTAGTTATGAGCTTTCTGGGCTAACGCCGGTTTATAAAGCTCTTAACTACTGTACTCTAAAGTACACTAACACCCATAAACTACCTATGTACCCCTAAACCGAGGTCCCCCCACATCGCTGCAACTCGATTAAATTTTTTTAACCCCTAATCTGCCGACCGCCAACTACGTTATCCTTATGTACCCCTAATCTGCTGCCCCTAACACCGCCGACCCCTATATTATATTTATTAACCCCTAATCTGCCCCCCACAACGTCGCCGCCAGCTACCTACACTTATTAACCCCTAATCTGCCGACCGCAAAGCGCCGCCACCTACGTTATCCTTATGTACCCCTAATCTGCTGCCCCTAACACCGCCGACCCCTATATTATATTTATTAACCCCTAATCTGCCCCCCACAACGTCGCATCCACCTGCCTACACTTATAAACCCCTAATCTGCCGAGCGGACCGCACCGCTACTATAATAAAGTTATTAACCCCTAATCCGCCTCACTAACCCTATAATAAATAGTATTAACCCCTAATCTGCCCTCCCTAACATCGCCGACACCTAATTTCAATTATTAACCCCTAATCTGCCGACCGGAGCTCACCGCTATTCTAATAAATGTATTAACCCCTAAAGCTAAGTCTAACCCTAACACTAACACCCCCCTAAATTAAATATAATTTTAATCTAACGAAATTAATTAACTCTTATTAAATAAATTATTCCTATTTAAAGCTAAATACTTACCTGTAAAATAAATCCTAATATAGCTACAATATAAATTATAATTACACTGTAGCTATTTTAGGATTAATATTTATTTTACAGGCAACTTTGTAATTATTTTAACCAGGTACAATAGCTATTAAATAGTTAAGAACTATTTAATAGTTACCTAGTTAAAATAATTACAAAATTACCTGTAAAATAAATCCTAACCTAAGTTACAATTAAACCTAACACTATACTATCATTAAATTAATTACATAAAATACCTACAATTACCTACAATTAAACCTAACACTACACTATCAATACATTAATTAAATACAATATCTACAAATAACTACAATGAAATAAACTAACTAAAGTACAAAAAATAAAAAAGAACTAAGTTACAAAAAATAAAAAAATATCTACAAACATAAGAAAAATATTACAACAATTTTAAACTAATTACACCTACTCTAAGCCCCCTAATAAAACAACAAAGCCCCCCAAAATAAAAAAAATGCCCTACCCTATTCTAAATTACTAAAGTTAAAAGCTCTTTTACCTTACCAGCCCTGAACAGGGCCCTTTGCGGGGCATGCCCCAAGAAGTTCAGCTCTTTTGCCTGTAAAAAAAACATACAATACCCTCCCCAACATTACAACCCACCACCCACATACCCCTAATCTAACCCAAACCCCCCTTAAATAAACATAACACTAAGCCCCTGAAGATCTTCCTACCTTATCTTCACCACCCAGGTTCAGATCCGTCCTGAAGAGCTCCTCCGATGTCCTGATCCAAGCCCAAGCGGGGGGCTGAAGATGTCCATGATCCGGTAGAAGTCTTCATCCAAGCGGGGCAGAAGAGGTCTTCCATCCGATTGAAGTCTTCATCCAAGCGGGGCAGAAGAGGTCTTCCATCCGATTGAAGTCTTCATCCAGGCGGCATCTTCTATCGACATCCATCTGGAGCGGAGCGGCAGCATCCTGAAGACCTCCGACGCGGAACATCCATCCTGGCCGACGACTGAACGACGAATGACGGTTCCTTTAAATGACGTCATCCAAGATGGCGTCCCTCGAATTCCGATTGGCTGATAGGATTCTATCAGCCAATCGGAATTAAGGTAGGAAAAATCTGATTGGCTGATTGAATTGGCAAAAGAGCTGAACTTCTTGGGGCATGCCCCGCAAAGGGCCCTGTTCAGGGCTGGTAAGGTAAAAGAGCTTTTAACTTTAGTAATTTAGAATAGGGTAGGGCATTTTTTATTTTGGGGGGCTTTGTTGTTTTATTAGGGGGCTTAGAGTAGGTGTAATTAGTTTAAAATTGTTGTAATATTTTTCTTATGTTTGTAGATATTTTTTTATTTTTTGTAACTTAGTTCTTTTTTATTTTTTGTACTTTAGTTAGTTTAATAAATTGTAGTTATTTGTAGATATTGTATTTAATTAATGTATTGATAGTGTAGTGTTAGGTTTAATTGTAGGTAATTGTAGGTATTTTATTTAATTAATTTAATGATAGTATAGTGTTAGGTTTAATTGTAACTTAGGTTAGGATTTATTTTACAGGTAATTTTGTAATTATTTTAATTAGGTAACTATTAAATAGTTCTTAACTATTTAATAGCTATTGTACATGGTTAAAATAATTACAAAGTTGCCTGTAAAATAAATATTAATCCTAAAATAGCTATAATATAATTATTATTTATATTGTAGCTATATTAAGATTTATTTTACAGGTAAGTATTTAGCTTTAAATAGGAATAATTTATTTAATAAGAGTTAATTAATTTCGTTAGATTAAAATTATATTTAACTTAGGGGGGTGTTAGTGTTAGGGTTAGACTTAGCTTTAGGGGTTAATACATTTATTAGAATAGCGGTGAGCTCCGGTCGGCAGATTAGGGGTTAATAATTGAAGTTAGGTGTCGGCGATGTTAGGGAGGGCAGATTAGGGGTTAATACTATTTATTATAGGGTTAGTGAGGCGGATTAGGGGTTAATAACTTTATTATAGTAGCGCTCAGGTCCGCTCGGCAGATTAGGGGTTAATAAGTGTAGGCAGGTGGAGGCGACGTTGTGGGGGGCAGATTAGGGGTTAATAAATATAATATAGGGGTCGGCGATGTTAGGGCAGCAGATTAGGGGTACATAGGGATAATGTAAGTAGCGGCGGTTTACGGAGCGGCAGATTAGGGGTTAATAATAATATGCAGGGGTCAGCGATAGCGGGGGCAGCAGATTAGGGGTTAATAAGTGTAAGGTTAGGGGTGTTTAGACTCAGGGTACATGTTAGAGTGTTAGGTGCAGACGTAGGAAGTGTTTACGCATAGCAAACAATGGGGCTGCGTTAGGAGCTGAACGCGGCTTTTTTGCAGGTGTTAGGTTTTTTTTCAGCTCAAACAGCCCCATTGTTTTCTATGGGGGAATCGTGCACGAGCACGTTTTTGAGGCTGGCCGCTTGCGTAAGCAACTCTGGTATCGAGAGTTGAAGCTGCATTAAAAATGCTCTACGCTCCTTTTTTGGAGCCTAACGCAGCCTTTATGTGGACTCTCAATACCAGAGTTATTTTTATGGTGCGGCCAGAAAAAAGCCGGCGTTAGCTACGCGGGTCCTTACTGACAAAACTCTAAATCTAGCCGTAAGTGAATTGGAAAGTTGTTTAAAATTGCATTCTGTATCATAATCATAAAAGTTTTATTTTAAGTTGTGTTCTTTGAAAAGTAATTAGCTATGGGCCTAGATTTATTATAAACCGATCTATGAAAGTAATATCTAACTCTAACTTGCTGAATTAAAAAAGATTTGTATCTGCTCCTCGTAGCATCCAATGTCGCTGTATCTATCTCATAACTGTTCACTTATTGGTGCATAAAACAAGTTCCACTGTAAAGGATACCGGCATCATAAAAGCAACAAAGAAACTAAAACACAACAAACCTCACTCCAAAAAAACAGTTCATCCTCACATATGCAAAAAAAGAAAACGTGAGAATAGTGTAAGAGATATAAATAAAAATAAATGTTATTTGCCTTGAAACAGCGAGACACAATAATGGATAATACATCATATTAGGGTCTTTATGAATTGCACATGCTGGGCTGAGGTGCAGCTGAAAAAGTCCTCGAATCTAGAGCACCGCAGAATGCGCACGGCCAACACCCGGAGACACTGTACGTTCTATCCAGCGAGACTTCATTAACGAGTGGGTGTAATTAATGTTTTTCCGCATTGCTACAGTTCGCATTTGATGTGCGAGATATTTATTGGGCATCTCACACACCTATAGTTGTTAAAGGCTGGAACGTCCACTAATGAAACGCTGGAAAAGATAGGTGACGTAAGGCCCAATGAATTTCAAACATGTTCTCACCTTTTACATTGAGAACCTTTTGCAATCTCACAAGCATTTATACTATGAAATTTTCCTTTCTAGACGTAATTTTCCATGCCAACAATTGCAGAAATTCTATTAAAAAAAGGGGCTGTCCCTGTGAGTGGCAAGATGTCTTCAGTACACATAATGAGAGCTCAGACATCCGCTCTGTGTGTGGCCGTCGGCATGAGCTTCATGTAAGACCATGCCCCTCCTGGGATTCCTCCTAATGTCACGATGACGTATCCCGGACTTGTCAGCTGAGCCGGTGCAAACAGCAGGAAGCAATCCACCACCGCTTCCAAACAATGAATTAAAGCAACGTCCAATGCACACGGCATACGGCCAGTAGAAATAAAGATACAAAGGCTCAATCTAGGTTGTAGCAATAAGTCTGTATTTTCAACATGACAAAAAAAGCTTTACAGACAGGCAAGTAAGGCAGGTCAGTCAAACGCGTTTCATATGCGTAATATACTTCCTCAGTAACTACCATGAACTATTACCCATAATACAGCGCTATTTAAAGGGGCAAGAAAAACACACCCTCTTATCTTCCAATCAAATTATTCAAAAGCACTGTTATATGTTAATAGTAAGATATGTGTTAAGTGACTGCAATTTAAAGAAACAATCACAATAGTTATAACCAATTGCTTACTATAGATACAAACATAAATAAATGAATAGGATAGGATGTCTGTATATATCTCTACCTAGTAATTTATCACATTCTATATAAAATAAAAATAAATTAATAAAAAAATAATAATAAAGAAAAATAAATAAAATAAATTGAACCTATTAGGTGTCAACAAACAATTTGACATCCCATTCAGAATTCAAACCTGCTGGCATCCGGGTATCCAGCTGAAAGATCAAAAAAACCTCTCTCTTACTTAGAGTATTGCCTCTATTACCTCCTCTTGGATGTCTAGCAATCTGCTGGATACCCTGAAATGACAGCAGGGAACTATCAGAGTCATGCTCTTTTCTGAAGTGCAGGGAGACAGGAGCAGTGGACTCAGGGTCTTCAATTTAACGTAAGTGTTCCAAAAACCGATCTTTTAGGGCCCGTGTCGTCTGACCTACATACTGTAGCACCCCCTGCAGGTCAGAAGATATATTACATAACATGAGTTACATGTTTACAGAAAAATTGGGATATTTTCCCTGGAAAGAAATGCTATGTAGCACTCTCTGCCCAGACTGGGGTAGAGCCACTAGTACCGTTTAAAATTTAACTTTTATTTTTCACTTTTAAAAATGGGTGTACACAAACAAATTAAAATATCTCTATCATTAAATGGCTGGTGCCAAATATATCTGTTTACTATTAAATTATTCAAGTAACCGGCTGTTTTTTGATACTTTTATGTATAGTTCTGTTAGATCAGTCGGTACTTTGTTATATTAGTCAAATCAGGTTAATCAAAACCTTGTAATGGGTATCTGTTGTATTTAGATGTCTCTTATATTTTTCAAGGCTTGTATTAGTGTAAAGTTGGTTGGAATTAAGCCTGAGTGACAGCAAGGATTATCAGGTTTTATTCACGTTTGTACATAGATCTTGGTAGTGGTTGGGTATTTTGAGATCTATTTTGCTTTATTATATAAATGTACGTGTACCCTTATTCGGGTATCTCTTATGTGCAGAGTTATTTTTATGTGTTCCACTTCTATTTTACATAAGTTCTGCAAGCATATAATTGAAATCGGTTATTTTTCTTTATAAATAAAGAGATCTCATATTTATTTCACTTGTATTTTTTGTAAACACCTATTTCAATAAAGACAACAGTGTGTCTAAATTTGTGCTGATACTTTTCCTCTAAAATCCACTGTTCAAGATCTTTCTTTCTATATTTATCCTTTTTATTATTATCGATGGTGGGCTAATTATTTATGTATTTCTCAGTCTTTTTCCTTATTAGGCACTTCGAGACTGTTTTTATTTATAGTTTCAGCGTCCACCAGAGATTTTTATCACTTAATGAAGCTTTAATTCTTTGTATTGGGTGTGTTCCCGGGTAACCATATAGATTCTATGTTCATATAATCTGGATTGTTTTGTTTTTTCTACTTGGTGATACCGTGATCATATGTATGTGTCGCTCGTGCCTGCTCTAACAATGTTCCGTCATTTGTTAAATATTACTGTCTGAATACATGTTTCTTTATCTTGAAACTATTGTGTGTATGTGTCGCTCGTATCTACTCCCACACTGTTCAGTCACTTGCTAAATATTACTGCCTGAATACATATGTGTCTTTACTTGGTGATATACTGTGTAAGCTCCCCTATAACAATCCTATCTTAGAGATTACCCTTATTTGTGGGATAATTGGGTTGCTATGTTGCTTGTATATCACACCTATTATGCGGTTCTGCAGTGTTATTTTAAGTGCACAGTGTTGCCACACTTTGATTCCGGTTCTTTGCTAGAAATTCAGGCACTAGTTATCTTTGTAATAGAAGCTTTATTATTTGTTTTTGCTCTTATATCACACGTGTTGTGTAATTCTGTAATGTTATTATAAGTTCACAATTTTGCAACACTCTAACTCTGTTTCCTCACTGAGGACTCAGATACTTATAGTTATAGATATGGTTCACCTCTGAGTTCGGTTTTCTCTTAATACTCTTAACAATAACTATTAGTTATACTTTTTTGTGGGTCTTTGCCAACACCCGGTACTATATCATTATAGATTCCTTGTAATAATATTTACAATGATTCCCTGACTGCCGCTCTACGCTGTTTTCACTACAGCTGAGTATGGCAGTGTGTCACTAATACAAAATTTAGTTCAGTTATGAATTCGTTGGCGCCCGATACCTCTACTCGGTCGGGCCCCCTTGTGACCCAGGTAAGGTTACGCTAGGGTTATTCGTTTAGATAAAGTTACCCCTGAATTCTATTTCGGTTTTTGTCAGGATTAACCCTTAAACGCTAACATGCATTCACACACTGTTTACTATATTTCCCATTACTTGTTAGATTATGCTCTATTAGAGATAGATTGAATTAAAACACATATATCACACTTTCAGTGGGACCCCATCGTCCCACTTAACCCCCCTGACGCGTTTCGCCAGTTACGGCTTTATCACATAAAAATAACTCTGCACATAAGAGATACCCGAATAAGGGTACACGTACATTTATATAATAAAGCAAAATAGATCTCAAAATACCCAACCACTACCAAGATCTATGTACAAACGTGAATAAAACCTGATAATCCTTGCTGTCACTCAGGCTTAATTCCAACCAACTTTACATTAATACAAGCCTTGAAAAATATAAGAGACATCTAAATACAACAGATACCCATTACAAGGTTTTGATTAACCTGATTTGACTAATATAACAAAGTACCGACTGATCTAACAGAACTATACATAAAAGTATCAAAAAACAGCCGGTTACTTGAATAATTTAATAGTAAACAGATATATTTGGCACCAGCCATTTAGAGATAGAGATATTTTAATTTGTTTGTGTACACCCATTTTTAAAAGTGAAAAATAAAAGTTAAATTTTAAACGGTACTAGTGGCTCTACCCCAGTCTGGGCAGAGAGTGCTACATAGCATTTCTTTCCAGGGAAAATATCCCAATTTTTCTGTAAGTTCAGTATTTGATGCTAGCACCACTCCTCAAAGGAATATAGAATAAAGATACTAAAATTAAAAACAGTATCTCAAAAGAATTGAAACCAGTGAGGAGCTTGCCTATATAGTGCCCTTGTTATCCTTGTGTGTCAAATGAGTTACATGTTATATGTTCCTGTATTTTAAATGCTTTATTATTCACAGTAGATGCAAAACTAGTACCAAAAGCTGCATAAGAACAGGACTTGCATCTTCTACTACCACATTTGAAGAAACCTGGTTTAATAGATAACCAATTCTATAAGGAAGTTTCCTTCATTTCAGGTGACTGATCAATCATTTATTGACAAATGGAACAAGATATTAACTGAATGCTCATTAGCATTAATTGACTTACTTATAGAATATAAGAAACAAATACATCAAGAGTTATGCCGTGACAAGATCAAGTTGCAATCATATATGCGACCTCTAAGTCAAGATCCTGTGTTTAATAAATATGACACTAAACTGCAGAAAGTAATTACTGAGTTTAGAGACAATTTGTGGCATTTTAAAAAACACAAAATTTTACGTGACAAACTAGATTATGAGAATAATAGAGTTTATAAATGGACAGTCTCTGACACTAGAAGGCGATATAGGAAATACAAATCTGATAAAAAAATAAGATTTGCAGAGACTGACACAGAGTATGATTATGACTCCTCAGACTTGGAGATTTCTAATGAGAGTTCACCATCCTCTGTGGCAAGCACTTCTTTTGCCCTCACAATTCATGATGATCAGGCACCCTCCACTTATTCAGCACAGTCAAAAAATGAGAGGGGCCAACAGAAGTCCACTGTGCGAAGAAAAAAACACGCAGAGGGGGATGTGGAAGGTCAGGGAGGGCAAGAGTGCTATCAAGAGACTGTACCACCCAAGCCTCAGCGTTACCCACAGAGGAGGAGGGCAGTACCATTCCAGAAATATGCATAGACACTTACAATGTTATTAACTTGTCATCTGTTGATCTATCTAATACACAATTACAAGTATTGTCTCTTGGTTTGGGTTTCTCTCCAACTTCACACTTTAACCTGTTTGACACAGTAGTGGATCTCAATAGGTTTGTGAGATCATTGGTACTAAAGAAACACTTTTTAGGTACTATAAGTGAGGGGTGTGAAGTGAGAAGTGGTGAGAAACATGAATCATTTAGATGTGGTTTTGATTTTACTGATGAATGTACACTTCTAGACCTTATGGCTATAGATGCTGATACTAAGGATCCACATTTTAGTGCAAATAGAGATATATACAACCTCTCTAGATTAAGAAAGAAATCTAAATTTCATCCTGTTAGTTCTAGGTCTAGTTCGATTGAGGTGTTCTAGAAGACAGTTGAAATTGCATTGAAAAAAATACATTCTAATATATCTACTGTGGTTCATAGCAAGGATAATGTGTCTAAAGAGCAATATTTGTCCATCAAAGAGTTGGAAAAGAATAAAGAGTTGGTCATTCGTAATTCAGATAAGGGGGGCAAGGTAGTGGTCCTTAATCGAAAGGATTATATTAGAGAGGCACATAGACAGTTATTGGATGCATCAGTCTATGAGAAACTTAAGTTTAATCCTGTATTTTTTTATCAGACTGAACTTAAAAGAATTCTTAATGAGGCCATACTTGAGGGTCTTATCACAGAGGCAAATTTTGAGTTTCTGTACACTGAACATCCTGTTACAGCCATTTTTCACTTCCTTCCTAAAGTCCATAAGGACAGGTATAATCCCCCAAGGAGGCCAAATGTGGCTGGAATTGGCTCATTGAATGAGCCTCTTTCAGAAATGATTGATGGATATTTGCAGCTAATTGTCCTGAATTTGATGAGTTACATCATAGACACTACTGATGTTGTGAAGAGGTTAGAGAAAATTGTATGGTATGAAGAATATGTATTTGTGACCATTGACGTGGATTCATTATATACTTGCATCCCTCATGAGCAGGGCATTAAGGCCATTGAGTTTTTTCTAAATCATTTCTCTGATTATGACGATGTTTTGAAAAAGTTTATCATTAAATCAATTGATTATTTATTGAAACATAACTTTTTTTTGTTTGAGGGGAGTTTCTATCTCCAGAGGCGTGGGACAGCTATGGGGGCAAAATTTGCCCCCTCCTATGCCAACCTTTATATGGGTTGGTGGCAGCTGTCCCACGTCTATGGAGATGGAAACCCCTTCAGAGAGTATATCCATCATTATGGTCATTTTATCGACAATATTTTGTTAATCTGGAAGGGTCCAGTGGACCTTATTGAAATTTTTTCAAAATATCTACAAAATAATTCAATGAATTTAAAGTTTACCTTAGAATTTAGTAAAACTTCTATGCCCTTTTTGGATATTAGACTGTTATCTAATACTGCAAATTCTTCTATAGATGTTGAATTATTTCACAAGGAAATTGCGGGTAATACTATTTTGAATGCACGATCCTGCCATCCAAAACATACAATTCATTCCATTCCCAAAAGTCAGTACATCAGGATCAAGCGGAACTGTACAAATGAACAGAGTTATCAGCAATACTCTGATGAATTGACTGATAGACTCATCCACAGAGGATATTCTATAGAGACACTAGAATCTACCAAGAGAGGGGTTGATGGTATGGATAGGTCTAGCTTACTTCAGAAAAGGAAGTTTGAGGAGAATAAAAGATTCAGTAAGCCTAAATTTATCACTACATATAGTGAAGAATATGGTCAAATCTGTAACATAGTTCGTAAAGCTTTGCCTATCTTGGAAACAGATGATAAGCTATGTGACATTGTTAAAGAAGGAGTATTATTTGTATCAAGTAAAGCCAAAACATTGAGAGATATTTTGTCTCCCTCAATGTTGCCAAGAATTAGTAGTCAGAATTGGTTATCTATTAAACCAGGTTTCTTCAAATGTGGTAGTAGAAGATGCAAGTCCTGTTCTTATGCAGCTTTTGGTACTAGTTTTGTATCTACTGTGAATAATAAAGCATTTAAGATACAGGAACATATAACATGTAACTCATGTTATGTTATATATCTTCTGACCTGCAGGGGGTGCTACAGGCAGTATGTAGGTCAGACAACACGGGCCCTAAAAGATCGGTTTTTGGAACACTTACGTTCAATTGAAGACCCTGAGTCCACTGCTCCTGTCTCAATGCACTTCAGAAAAGAGCATGACTCTGATAGTTCCCTGCTGTCATTTCAGGGTATCCAGCAGATTGCTAGACATCCAAGAGGAGGTAATAGAGGCAATACTCTAAGTAAGAGAGAGGTCTTTTGGATCTTTCAGCTGGATACCCGGATGCCAGCAGGTTTGAATTCTGAATGGGATGTCAAATTGTTTGTTGATACCTAATAGGTTCAATTTATTTTTCTTTATTATTATTTTTTTATTAATTTATTTTTATATTATATAGAATGTGATGAATTACTAGGTAGAGATATATACAGACATCCTATCCTATTCATTTATTTATGTTTGTATCTATAGTAAGCAATTGGTTATAACTATTGTGATTGTTTCTTTAAATTGCAGTCACTTAACACATATCTTACTATTAACATATAACAGTGCTTTTGAATAATTGGATTGGAAGAATATAAGAGGGTGTGTTTTTCTTGCCCCTTTAAATAGCGCTGTATTATGGGTAATAGTTCATGGTAGTCACTGAGGAAGTATATTACGCATATGAAACGCGTTTGACTGACCTGCCTTATTTGACTGTCTGTAAAGCTTTTTTTGTCATGTTGAAAATACAGACTTATTGCTACAACCTAGATTGAGCCTTTGTATCTTTATTTCTACTGGCCGTATGCCGTGTGCATTGGACGTTGCTTTAACTCTCTGCTAGGTAGAAGTTTGCAATGGGGGCAAAGTACAGAGTGGGAAACTGGTGTGTTTTAAAACTTCAATATTATGCTTAATACAAATCAAATTAGGCTGTTTTAGTGCAGTGTACCTTAAATTCGCTGTTATTTTCGTATGCATAGCTTTTCCTTTCAGAGGAATTAGTGTTTTGAGTATTTTGGTGAAAACTTCTCACCTTTTAACTTGAAAGGAAAAACAGTGAGAACTGTAGTGTGAAAATGTTTATAGAATTACGCTGGGAATTCAGAAAAAATTTCATATACACCCATGGAACACCCAAGTTCAGTCCATTTTAGGGGAAAAAAAACAATTATGCTTTGTGTTTTTTACTTATAACTACAAATTCATTTGTGTTTTTTGCCCATCCAGAGTAATTCAATTATGATTTACTCTATGGGGCATATTTATCAAGCCTGAAGGCTCGCCGAAAACAGAAGTTATGAAGCAGAGGTCTAAAGACCGCTGCTCCATAACTTGTCCGCATGCTCTGAGGCGGCGGAGAGAAATAAACACGATCGAATTCGATCGGGTTGATTGACACCCGAATCTGCAGGGGGCGGTATTGCACCAGCAGTTCACAAGAACTGCTGGTGCAATGATAAATGCAGACAGCATCGGATCATGTCCGCTCGCACCATCATAAATAGGCCCCTATGTATATTTAATCTGATTTATTTCTGTGTAATTTACATACAGATTTTACATTTTGATAAAATACAATTTTTGGTGAACAATTTTGTTACGATTTTTGATGCACCTTAACAATACAATTTTTCCTGCTTATTTTTGTGTGAATGGTGTAGTTTCTCCTTTAATGACAATGTAGCAGAGCTATACCAGGTTACAATAGAGGATGATAAAACTGATTCACTTAACAGTTCGTAACAGTTCTTAAGAAAGGCCACATTTTTTAAGTTGCCATAAGTAGTACAAACGTTGTTGAGGCTTTTTTTATTTATAGTAAAAATATTAACGTCCTATTTCAAATCATGTGGAATTGTTGTGCCAAGGAATTAGTACAATGTAATTCTGTCTACTGTGTAATCTTTCATTTTCAGAGAAGAAGGTGATGGAGACTTTATTTTCCTAAAATCAATTACAATTTTTTGGCTTTACGAACATTTAATTCTAAATAGTTTGCTTCACTCCATGTTACCAGTCTGTCTAATTCCATGTTATAGCTCAATTCATCTTTATCTGAGATAAGCCCAATCAGAGTAGTGTTGTCTGCAAATTTCAATAAATTTACAGATTTATTTGTAGAAGTACAATTGTTGGTATATAAGGAATAGAGTAAGGGAGACAGAACACATGGGGGTAGATTTAACAAGTGGGCAGACATGATTCGATGTAGCTGTAGCGAATCATTTCTGCCCAACATCGCTAAATGCCGACAGCATGCGCTGCTTGGTAAATCTACCCCAATGTGTCAAAACAGTGTTTAGGATAATGTGCTCGGCAAGTTACAATCTAGCTAATTTCCAAATAGAGTACTAATCCCCAAGTACAAAAATACAACTATTTTTCTTCACACGAAATTGTAGATAGCGCTACAAGTAGCTAATGCAACAACAAAGGAGGAAATAAATGTATCTTAAATACATTATATATTTATTAGACATGTGCGGTTCGTTTCGGATTAATTCGGAAATTCGGTAAATTCAGTAAATTCTGAGATTCGGATCGATTTGGATTTTTCGAATTAAAATACTTCCGAATCTACCGAATGAATCCGAAATAGCTGCCGTATCTCCGAATAAATCCGAATTAGCTCGTTAAAATTCGGCATTTCCCCATAGGAAACAATGGGAGTTTTGGCTGAAAAAAAACTAACACCGCAGCCCCATTGTTTCCTATGGGGAAACACTAAGTCTGCACCTAACACCCTAACATGTACCCCGAGTCTCTAAACACCCCTAATCTGACACTTATTAACCCCTAATCTGCCGCCCCCGCTATCGCTGACACCTGCATTATTTTATTAACCCCTAATCTGCCGACCGAATATCGCCGCCACCTACATTATAACTATTAACCCCTAATCTGCTGTCCCTAACACCGCCGACCCCTACATTATAGTTATTAACCCCTAATCTGCCCCCCCCCCAACGTCGCCGCAATCTAACTACAAGTATTAACCCCTAATCTGCCGACCCGATATCGCCGCCGCCTACATTATAGCTATTGACCCCTAATCTGCTGTCCCTAACACCGCCGACCCCTACATTATAGTTATTAACCCCTAATCTGCCCCCCCCAACGTCGCCACAATCTAACTACAAGTATTAACCCCTAATCTGCCGACCCGATATCGCCGCCGCCTACATTATAGCTATTAACCCCTAATCTGCTGTCCCTAACACCGCCGACCCCTACATTATAGTTATTAACCCCTAATCTGCCTCCCCCCAATGTCGCCGCAATCTAACTACAAGTATTAACCCCTAATCTGCCGACCGCAAATCGCCGCAACTATAATAAATGTATTAACCCCTAAACCGCCGCACTCCCGCCTCGCAAACACTATAATACATTTTATTAACACCTAATCTGCCCTCCCTAACATCGCCGCCACCTACCTACAATTATTAACCCCTAATCTCCCGCCCCCAACGTCGCCGCTACTATAATAAGGTTATTAACCCCTAAACCTAAGTCTAACCCTAACACTAACACCCCCTAACTTAAATATAATTTAAATAAAACGAAATAAGTTTACTATAGTTAAATAAATGAATCCTATTTAAAACTAAAGACTTACCTGTAAAATAAACCCTAATATAGCTACAATATAACTAATAGTTACATTGTAGCTATTTTAGGATTTATTTTTATTTTACAGGCAACTTTGTATTTATTTTAACTAGGTACAATAGTTATTAAATAGTTAATAACTATTTAATAACTACCTAGCTAAAATAAATACAAATTTACCTGTAAAATAAATCCTAACCTAAGTTACAATTACACCTAACACTACACTATCATTTAATTAATTAAATAAATGACTCATATTTAAAACTAAATACTTACCTGTAAAATAAACCCTAATATAGCTGCAATATAACTAATAGTTACATTGTAGCTATTTTAGCATTTATATTTATTTTACAGGCAACTTTGTATTTATTTTAACTAGGTACAATAGCTATTAAATAGTTATTGACTAATTAATAGCTACCTAGTTAAAATAATTACAAAATTACCTGTAAAATAAATCCTAACCTAAGTTACAATAAAACCTAACACTACACTATCATTAAATAAATTAACTACAAGTACCTACAATTATCTACAATTAAATAAACTAAAGTACAAAAAACCCCCACTAAATTACAAAAAATAAAGAACCACTAAATTACAAAAAATAAAAAAATATTACAAGAATTTTAAACTAATTACACCTAATCTAAGCCCCCTAATAAAATAACAAAGCCCCCCAAAATAAAAAAAAATGCCCTACCCTATACTAAATTACAAAAGTTAACAGCTCTATTACCTTACCAGCCCTGAACAGGGCCCTTTGCGGGGCATGCCCCAAAGAAAACAGCTCTTTTGCCTGTAAAAAAAAAACACAATCCCCCCCCCACATTACAACCCACCACCCACATACCCCTACTCTAACCCAAACCCCCCTTAAATAAACCTAACACTACCCCCCTGAAGATCTCCCTACCTTGAGTCGTGTTCACCCAGCCGGGCCGAAGTCTTCATCCGATGGGGCAGAAGAGGACATCCAGACCGGCAGAAGTCTTCATCCAAGCGGGGCAAGAAGAGGTCTTCCATCCATCATACAAGTACCAAAATACAAACAAACACTAAATTACCAAAAATAATAAAATATTACAATAATTTTAAACTAATTACACCTAATCTAAGCCCCCTACTAGCTATTAATATAGCTTCAATATAACTAATAGTTACATTGTAGCTATTTTAGGATTTATATGTATTTTACAGGCAACTTTATATTTATTTTAACTAGGTACAATAGTTATTAAATAGTTAATAACTATTTAATAACTACCTAGCTAAAATAAATACAAATTTACCTGTAAAATAAATCATAACCTAAGTTACAATTACACCTAACACTACACTATCATTAAATTAACTAAATAAATGAATCCTATATAAAACTAAAGACTTACCTGTAAAATAAACCCTAATATAGCTGCAATATAACTAATAGTTACATTGTAGCTATTTTAGCATTTATATTTATTGTACAGGCAACTTTGTATTCATTTTAACTAGGTTCAATAGCTATTAAATAGATATTGACTATTTAATAGCTACCTAGTTAAAATAATTACAAAATTACCTGTAAAATAAATCCTAACCTAAGTTACAATTAAACCTAACACTACACTATCATTAAATAAATTAACTACAAGTACCTACAATTAAATACAATTAAAAAAACTAAACTAAAGTACAAAACCCCCCCCACTAAATTACAAAAAATAAAAAAATATTACAAGAATTTTAAACTAATTACACCTAATCTAAGCCCCCTAATAAAATAACAAAGCCCCCCAAAATAAAAAAAATGCCCTAACCTATACTAAATTACAAAAGTTAACAGCTCTATTACCTTACCAGCCCTGAACAGGGCCCTTTGCGGGGCATGCCCCAAAGAAAACAGCTCTTTTGCCTGTAAAAAAAAAACACAATCCCCCCCCCCACATTACAACCCACCACCCACATACCCCTACTCTAACCCAAACCCCCCTTAAATAAACCTAACACTACCCCCCTGAAGATCTCCCTACCTTGAGTCGTGTTCACCCAGCCGGGCCAAAGTCTTCATCCGATGGGGCAGAAGAGGACATCCAGACCGGCAGAAGTCTTCATCCAAGCGGGGCAAGAAGAGGTCTTCCATCCATCAGAAAAGTACAAAAAAACAAACAAACACTAAATTAGCAAAAATAATAAAATATTACAATAATTTTAAACTAATTACACCTAATCTAAGCCCCCTACTAGCTATTAATATAGCTACAATATAACTAATAGTTACATTGTAGCTATTTTAGGATTTATATTTATTTTACAGGCAACTTTGTATTTATTTTAACTAGGTACAATAGCTATTAAATAGTTAATAACTATTTAATAACTACCTAGCTAAAATAAATACAAATTTACCTGTAAAATAAACCCTAACCTAAGTTACAATTACACCTAACACTACACTGTCATTAAATTAACTAAATAAATTAATCCTATATAAAACTAAATACTTACCTGTAAAATAAACCCTAATATAGCTACAATATAACTAATAGTTACATTGTAGCTATTTTAGCATTTATATTTATTTTACAGGCAACTTTGTATTTATTTTAACTAGGTACAATAGCTATTAAATAGATATTTACTGTTTAATAGCTACCTAGTTAAAATAATTACAAAATTACCTGTAAAATAAATCCTAACCTAAGTTACTATTAAACCTAACACTACACTATCATTAAATAAATTAACTACAAGTACCTACAATTCAATACAATGAAATAAACTAAACTAAAGTACAAAAAAACAAACACTAAATTACAAAAAATAAAAAAAATTACAAGAATTTTAAACTAATTACACCTAATCTAAGCCCCCTAATAAAATAACAAAGCCCCCCAAAATAAAAAAATGCCCTACCCTATACTAAATTACAAAAGTAATCAGCTCTATTACCTTACCATCCCTTAAAAGGGCCTTTTGCGGGGGCATGCCCCAAAGAAAACAGCTCTTTTGCCTGTAAAAAAAACACAATACCCCCCCCCACATTACAACCCACCACCCACATACCCCTACTCTAACCCAAACCCCCCTTAAATAAACCTAACACTACCCCCCTGAAGATCTCCCTACCATGTCTTCACCCAGCGGGCCGAAGTCTTCATCCGATCGGGCAGAAGAGGACATCCAGACCGGCAGAAGTCTTCATCCAAGCGGGGCAAGAAGAGGTCTTCCATCCATCAGAAGTCTTGATCCAGGCGGCATCTTCTCTGTTCATCCATCCGGAGCGGAGCGGCAGCATCCTGCAGACATCCCACGCAGAGCATCCTCTTCTTTCTTGATCCGACGACTAGGTGACTGTACCTTTAAGTGACGTCATCCAAGATGGCGTCCCTTGAATTCCGATTGGCTGATAGGATTCTATCAGCCAATCGGAATTAAGGTAGGAAAAATCTGATTGGCTGATTCAATCAGCCAATCAGATTCAAGTTCAATCCGATTGGCTGATGGAATCAGCCAATCAGATTGACCTCGCATTCTATTGGCTGTTCCGATCAGCCAATAGAATGCGAGCTCAATCTGATTGGCTGATTGGATTAGCCAATCGGATTGAACTTGAATCTGATTGGCTGATTGAATTGTATTGTGTTTTTTTTTACAGGCAAAAGAGCTGTTTTCTTTGGGGCATGCCCCGCAAAAGGCCCTTTTAAGGGCTGGTAAGGTAATAGAGCTTAGATTAGGTGTAATTAGTTTAAAATTCTTGTAATTTTTTTTATTTTTTGTACTTTAGTTTAGTTTATTTCATTGTATTTAATTGTAGGTACTTGTAGTTAATTTATTTAATGATAGTGTAGTGTTAGGTTTAATAGTAACTTAGGTTAGGATTTATTTTACAGGTAATTTTGTAATTATTTTAACTAGGTAGCTATTAAACAGTAAATATCTATTTAATAGCTATTGTACCTAGTTAAAATAAATACAAAGTTGCCTGTAAAATAAATATAAATGCTAAAATAGCTACAATGTAACTATTAGTTATATTGTAGCTATATTAGGGTTTATTTTACAGGTAAGTATTTAGTTTTATATAGGATTAATTTATTTAGTTAATTTAATGACAGTGTAGTGTTAGGTGTAATTGTAACTTAGGTTAGGGTTTATTTTACAGGTAAATTTGTATTTATTTTAGCTAGGTAGTTATTAAATAGTTATTAACTATTTAATAGCTATTGTACCTAGTTAAAATAAATACAAAGTTGCCTGTAAAATAAATATAAATCCTAAAATAGCTACAATGTAACTATTAGTTATATTGTAGCTATATTAATAGCTAGTAGGGGGATTAGATTAGGTGTAATTAGTTTAAAATTATTGTAATATTTTATTATTCTTGCTAATTTAGTGTTTGTTTGTTTTTTTGTACTTTTCTGATGGATGGAAGACCTCTTCTTGCCCCGCTTGGATGAAGACTTCTGCCGGTCTGGATGTCCTCTTCTGCCCCATCGGATGAAGACTTTGGCCCGGCTGGGTGAACACGACTCAAGGTAGGGAGATCTTCAGGGGGGTAGTGTTAGGTTTATTTAAGGGGGGTTTGGGTTAGAGTAGGGGTATGTGGGTGGTGGGTTGTAATGTGGGGGGGGGGTTGTGTTTTTTTTTTACAGGCAAAAGAGCTGTTTTCTTTGGGGCATGCCCCGCAAAGGGCCCTGTTCAGGGCTGGTAAGGTAATAGAGCTGTTAACTTTTGTAATTTAGTATAGGGTAGGGCATTTTTTTATTTTGGGGGCTTTGTTATTTTATTAAGGGGCTTAGATTAGGTGTAATTAGTTTAAAATTCTTGTAATATTTTTTTATTTTTTGTAATTTAGTGTTTGTTTTTTTTTGTACTTTAGTTTATTTAATTGTAGATAATTGTAGGTACTTGTAGTTAATTTATTTAATGACAGTGTAGTGTTAGGTTTAATTGTAACTTAGGTTAGGATTTATTTTACAGGTAATTTTGTAATTATTTTAACTAGGTAGCTATGAATTAGTCAATAACTATTTAATAGCTTTTGTACCTAGTTAAAATAAATACAAAGTTGCCTGTAAAATAAATATAAATGCTAAAATAGCTACAATGTAACTATTAGTTATATTGCAGCTATCTTAGGGTTTATTTTACAGGTAAGTATTTTGTTTTAAATATGATTCATTTATTTAGTTAATTTAATGATAGTGTAGTGTTAGGTGTAATTGTAACTTAGGTTAGGATTTATTTTACAGGTAAATTTGTATTTATTTTAGCTAGGTAGTTATTAAATAGTTATTAACTATTTAATAGCTATTGTACCTAGTTAAAATAAATACAAAGTTGCCTGTAAAATAAAAATAAATCCTAAAATAGCTACAATGTAACTATTAGTTATATTGTAGCTATATTAGGGTTTATTTTACAGGTAAGTCTTTAGTTTTAAATAGGATTCATTTATTTAACTATAGTAAACTTATTTCGTTTTATTTAAATTATATTTAAGTTAGGGGGTGTTAGTGTTAGGGTTAGTCTTAGGTTTAGGGGTTAATAACCTTATTATAGTAGCGGCGACGTTGGGGGCGGGAGATTAGGGGTTAATAATTGTAGGTAGGTGGCGGCGATGTTAGGGAGGGCAGATTAGGGGTTAATAAAATGTATTATAGTGTTTGCGAGGCGGGAGTGCGGCGGTTTAGGGGTTAATACATTTATTATAGTGGCGGCGAATTGCGGTCGGCAGATTAGGGGTTAATACTTGTAGTTAGATTGTGGCGACGTTGGGGGGAGGCAGATTAGGGGTTAATAACTATAATGTAGGGGTCGGCGGTGTTAGGGACAGCAGATTAGGGGTTAATAGCTATAATGTAGGCGGCGGCGATATTGGGTCGGCAGATTAGGGGTTAATACTTGTAGTTAGATTGCGGCGACGTTGGGGGGGGGCAGATTAGGGGTTAATAACTATAATGTAGGGGTCGGCGGTGTTAGGGACAGCAGATTAGGGGTTAATAGCTATAATGTAGGCGGCGGCGATACCGGGTCGGCAGATTAGGGGTTAATACTTGTAGTTAGATTGCGGCGACGTTGGGGGGGCAGATTTGGGGTTAATAAATATAATGTAGGGGTCGGCGGTGTTAGGGACAGCAGATTAGGGGTTAATAGCTATAATGTAGGCGGCGGCGATATCGGGTCTACAGATTAGGGGTTAATACTTGTAGTTAGATTGCGGCAACGTTGGGGGGGCAGATTAGGGGTTAATAACTATAATGTAGGGGTCGGTGGTGTTAGGGACAGCAGATTAGGGGTTAATAGCTATAATGTAGGCGGCGGCGATATCGGGTCTACAGATTAGGGGTTAATACTTGTAGTTAGATTGCGGCGACGTTGGGGGGGGCAGATTAGGGGTTAATAACTATAATGTAGGGGTCGGCGGTGTTAGGGACTGCAGATTAGGGGTTAATAGCTATAATGTAGGTTGCGGGGATATCCGATCGGCAGATTAGGGGTTAAATAATGTTATTATAGGGTTTGCGATGTGGGGGGGCCTCGGTTTAGTGGTTCATAGGTAGTTTATGGGTGTTAGTGACTTAGTGTACTAAATGGGTGTTAGTGTACTAAAAACATACCGAATTTCGGAACTAAATAGAACCGAATTCAGCCGAATCCGAATAAATCCGAAACGAATTTATTCGGATCCGAATAAATCCGAAACGAATTTATTCAAATTTTGCCTAATCCGATTCGATCCGAAACGAAATTCGAAAAGTCCGAATCGATCCGAACCGAAAACGAACCGAATTTTTTAGCCGTGCACATGTCTAATATTTATTGGATATATGTTATAAAATATTACATGCATATAATATAAAATCCGATCTTAAGGGATAGTAAACACCAAAAATGTTATTGATTAATAAGATAGATAATCCCTTTATTACCCCTTCCCTAGTTTTGCATAACCAACACGGTTATATAAATACACTTTTTACCTCTATGATTACTTGTATCTACGCCTCTGCAGACTGCCCCCCATTTCAGTTCTTTTGACAGACTTGCATTTCAGGCAATTGGTACTGACTCTTAAATAACTCCAAAGGTGTGAGCATAATATTATCTATACACATGAACTAACACCCTCTAGCTGTGAAAAACTTTTCAATAAGAGGCTTCAAGGGTTTAGAAATTAGCATATGAGCCTACCTAGGTTTAGCTTTCAACTAAGAATACCAAGAGAACAAAGCAAATTTGATGATAAAAGTAAATTGGAATTGACATGCCCTATCTGAATCATGACATTTTAATTTGGACTTCGCTGTCCTTTTAGTTCTCTATAGACACTATGGGGCCGATTTATCAAGCTCCGTATGGAGCTTGATGCCCCTGTTTCTGCGCGAGCCTTCGTCTAAAGACCGCTGCTCCATAACTTGTCTGCCTGCTCTGAGGCAGCCGACAGAATTCAACCTATATCGGATCATGTCCGCTCGCACAATGATAAATCTACCCCTATTTATAAAATTGATTCTGTTCACAAATAAAAATAAAATAAACCAGTGTTAAGGAAGACAGGGTCGGAAATTAGCCCATTAACTTTAATAAATTGTTTTGTATTAGTTAAAAAGCTATAAAGCCATTGGCATATGGAAAATGGCATATTAAGTTGTTTTAATTTTAAAAAAAAAAGTAAATTGGGAACAATAAAATTAAAATCATGTACATGTATGTTTAAAAAATGCTCAGATTTACCATCATTAAAAATAATGTTTCATTTATTTAAAAAAGGGTGCTAAATACACCCTGTCTGTGCCGCAGCAGCTCGCTAAAGTCAGAGCCTCCAGCCGCCCACAGCACAGTACTCTTCTACCAATGAGGTGACGTTTCCACCTCTGAACCTCTAACACTGTCAGATGACATACACGGCTATTGTTTTAGAGGTGGAAACAACACCTCATTGAAGAAGAGCGCTGTGCCGTGGGCGGGCAGAGGCTCTGACATTAGTGAACTGCCGCGACCCAGATAGGGTGAGTTTAGCACCCTTTTAAAAATAAATGATCAATGAAACTCAACTTTATTTTTAGTAATGGTAAATCCTAGCGTTTTTTGAAATGCTTGGATTTACCATCACTTTAATTCCCAAAGACAGGAAAAAAGAAAAGAAAAGGTTTATTGCAATATCTCTTATAGTATATTAATAAAAAGTACCTTTAAATTAAGTAAATATTAAAATATTATCTTAGGTCAAGGCTAAAGTTGATAACTTGATACTTTTGTAGGACACTTGTCCTTAATTGTCAGGAAAAGGCTCAACTGCTGGAAAAACTAGACTCAACACCCCCTGTAATTCCTGACTGATAACTGGAACCTCGGCATTAGGGGAGAGTGGTAGTATTAAATAGATTAAAATTAGGCAAATTAGGATAGCCAATATCGCAACAGCGCTAACTCAAGCGAGTATTACAAGTTGAAAGTAAATGTGTTCGCTTGAGTGCAATCTAATGTCTAAGTATGTGTATGTATGTACTGTATATGTGTGTGTGTATATATATGTATATATGCATGTGTATTTATATATGAATATACTACATACTGTATATATTTATATATATATATATATACTGTATGTATATATATATATATATATATATATATATATATATATATATATATATATATATATATATACAGCATATATATATACATATATACATATACACACACACTTTGGAGCCCTTTCCACTAAAATTCCTTGAAACTGGTCGAAATAATGCGGGTCTCACAGCCAGCGGCAAGCCATGCTATAAAAAAAACAAGCCCCCTTAAAAAGCCAGTGACAAACAGGGTACATCACTGGTCGGTACGGGGTTGAATAGTGTAAAACTGTAAATCTGAAGCATTTATTGCCTTTAGAGTAACAGTTTTCTCATATATGAAACAATTTTTTGTACATTCATTAGTTCATTTATTTGTTATCGGGGCTGATTGTTTTTCATTTTCAAGTGAATGAAAAGAATACAGAAACATTTTAGATTTTTTTTCGGTATTTATTTAAAGGCTCGTCTTATATTCAGGTTCAGTGATAGTTCAATATATGCATGAGATGAGTCCTAATTTAATAATTAAAAACTGTTAAAAGCAACAAAAGACCAAGAACATACTGTACATATTTAGTTTATGTAATGGACACAATATGAGCTGTTTATGCCGACAGGACCCAGCTCGCACCCTGTAAGCTTATATAACAACTTATGTTTTTGTACACTCACATTAAAAAAAAAACTTTCCATTGTCCTTGACAACTGCAGAAATAGTATCTCTTAAAGCTTTACTTATCTTAGCAAGAAGTTACATTCATTTTTTACCATCTGTCGATAGTTAATATTTTCACAGTTCACGCTACCTGGGCTTTCTACCATTGCATTTGTTTGTTTTTTAAATGCTGATTCAAAAATGATGGGCCATTTGTTTTTGATGCCAGCTACAGAGTGCACCATAATGTTTCCATAAAATTATCATTATAAATTGTCATTATTGGAGTTTTGCTCCTTAAAAGTTAAAGGGACTTTCTAAAGCAAAAATGACAATCTCTAATTAGTGATTTGACCTTGTGGGCTCTATTTACCAAGCAGCAATAGCAGCTTCAGAGCCCTAGGGGTTTCAGGCTCCCCTGCAATGATAGTTAAGTAGCAGCAGTCTTAAAGGGTCATTCTGATCAAAATTTAAATTCCCATAGATGAATTGCATCTTTGAACATAAACATATTTGCAATATACATGCATTAGCAAACATGCTTCTAATAAAAGTTATCACTGTTTCAGTGTTAATATTTTTCTCTGCACGTGCATGTGAAGCATAGCTAAATAATCTCACTGCACCAGCATTTTAAATACTACAGCTGATCAGAGCACCAGTGGGGCTTGTATCATGTCAATTAACACATTGGGTTCTATTTATCAAGGTCCGTATGGAGCTTGAAGGCCCGTGTTTGGCTCGCAGAAACACCGGTTATGAAGAAGCAGTCTAAAGACCGCTGCTCCATAACCTGTTCGCCTGCTCTGAAGAGACGGACAGACATTGCAGGAAATCAACCCGATCGAATACGATCTGGTTGATTGACACCCCCCCTGCTAGCGGCTGATTGGCCACGAATCTGCAGGGGGTGGGGTTGCTCCAGCAGTTCACAAGAGCTGCTGGTGCAATGCTGAATGTGGAGAGCATATTGCTCTCTGCATTCAGCAATGTCTGTCGGACATGATTGACAGAAGGTTGATAAATCGGCCCCAATGAGTCATTACCAGAAAGTACAGGCACCTTAGGCTCTCTGAGCAAGTGCTGTGTTTAAAATGCTGGTGCATACTTAAAGGGACAGTTCACCCAAAAATGTTCTCCCCTTTAAATTATTCCCAATGATCCTTTTAACCTGCTAGAGTGTATTAAATTGGTTACAAGTAGCTCCTTTACTCCTATTTCAGCATTTGAAATAGCTGATTTAGCCTGTGGTATCGCCACCTACACTGAACAAATGAATACTGGAGTATAGGCTATTGAATAGCCTAAGTATACACAGCCAACAGAAGAGATTACACGCTCAGTGGGATGCAGGATAGTTAAGTAATAAAATTATAATTTTCCATTGTTCTCTCTATGTATTGAGCTTTGGTGTTCCAGCCAAATAAAAGATAAGGAAGCCAATCTGTGTACACAAACTTAGAACATAATGAGATCTGATATCACCTTTAAGTTCAACCCATTGTAATAGGCTGTGGTTTGAAAGCACAAAATCAGCTACTTCATATACACAAATAAGCATAAAAATGGAATTTCTCAAATATTTTATACTCTGCAGTTGGTATAACAAGTCATTTAAAATACATTAATGCAAAAACAATTTTACAGTGTACTGTCCCTTTAAATATACTTTTGAAACATCTATAGCTTTTATTAGAAACATTTTTTGCTACTACATGTATATTACAAAAATTATTCTATTCAAAACTGAAATGCATCCATGGGGATTCCAATTTGGGCTGGAATGTCCCTTTAAGAGGTGGTGGATTGAAATCATCCCAATCCCATTCGAATGGGATGATTGACAGTCCCTGCTAGCATCCGATTGGCCACCAGTGATCTCTCAGCGACGTCCAGCTGACATGATTAGATTGGTTCATTATTAGATCCCATTCAACAGTAAAAATAGGACCCAGGTACGATTTGTTATGGGAAGAACATCTGAGCTAAATATAAGGAAAAGGGGCTACTGTTGTCTCTGCTCTGCTGGAGGCCTTCCAGCTATCTTTGGATGCAGAGAAGGCCTTTGACAGAGTCGAATGGAGATACATGATCAAGGTCTTGAAGAGATTTGGTATTGAAGGAAACTTTTTTGAATTTGGTGTCCAATGTGTATGCAGATGCTAGTGCTTCTATTTTGGTCAATAATTGTATGTCCCCCTTTTTTAGTTTGGCTAGGGGCACCAGACAGGGTTGCCCCATGTCACCTCTCTTATTTGTTCTGGTTCTGGAGCCATTGGCTAGTAAACTCAGGGAGCTGGTAAAGGGTGTTTTAGTAGGTAGAGACTATTTAGTAGGCAGATGACTTATTGCTTTGTGTAGCTTCTCCAGAAGAACAAGTTAATAAAATAGTAGATATTTTGGAAGAATATGGCAAACTTTCAGGTTATAAGATAAATTACTCAAAGTCAAATATTTTATGGTTAAAAAATTAACAAATAGGGAACAGCTGTACCCATTTGCTGAAGTAAAGTACTTGAAATATCTGGGAATATACCTCTCGGCTGACCCAGTGGTGGTATAAGCTGAGTGGTATAAGCTCAATCTAACAACAACCCTTTAAAAGAGTGTATAGAGGTTGAACAGATGGATTAATATGCCACTCTCCCTTTCAGGGAGGGTGGCAGCCTTTAAAATGTTTATTTTACCAAAAGTACTATACCCTCTCAGAATGTTACCTTTAGCCATTAAAAAACTTTACCTTATTAACTTCACAAAGGCCTTAAACCATTTTTTATGGAGAGGGAAAAAAACTAGGATTAGGATAGATAAATTGTACTTGCCCCAAATCAAAGGAGGATTGGCTCTCCGGAACATCAAACTATACAATCAAGCAATATTATTGCGATGTCCACTCGACTAGTTAGAACATACTAATAACTTTACCAATTGTAACATGGGTGAATATTTATCTGCTCCTTATTCTTTAACCTTCATGCTACATGCTTCAAATAAGGAGCTAGGTCCAAGTATATTCCTTCATCCCATACTGAAGGATATTCTTGTAACTTGGAGAGAAACAATGAAGGTGAGGGGAGGGAATTATACTGTTATGAAATGCTTACCCCTAGTGGGGAACCCTAGATTCCAACCAGGACTTAATAGTGGGGTATATCGGGTGTGAGGGAAAAAGGGTATTGTTCAACTCAAACAATTAATGGATCCATTAACCTTGAAACCATATACATTTTCTGACATGCAAAGGATATACAAAATCCCTAAAAATGACTGGTTGTACTTTAAACAGGCAAACCAATACCTATGTTTAATGATAAGGATGGTACCTGAGCTAGGCCACATACACTTTTTACTGGATTGCCCTAAAATTAAAAAGGGCTTAATACCGTTAATTTATGCCACGCTTCAAAACATGTTAGAGGAAAATCTAATTAAAACTTACAAGGATAGATGGGGCAAAATATCTACGTCATTCACACTGGAAACTAAGATAGAAAAGAGTTTTGGAGTTGCGCAGGGCCTTACAGGGTCAGCTAGCTTTAGGGAATCTCATTTTAGGCTAAATCAATTTGATTACATTACCCTGAGAAGAGCACAAAAGTGGTGCCCTCAGATTGAGAATATTTGTAAGAAATGTAGAGAATCAGATCCAAATGTTGCACATTTGTTGGTGCTTTGTCCAAAAGTAAGACAAATGTGGAGTAAGGTAGAATTCATTTGCTCTCTAATTCTAAGAGTAACAATCAAAATATCAATGGATAATATTTTATTTCTAAACAGAGAGCCGGAATGGGGGCCTAAGTATAAATTCATTCAATGGGTGATCCTACTGGTTAGATCTTTGATCTTTAAGTTTTGGATAAAAAAGAAAATTCCCTCAATTAATATAACAAAAGATCGTTTAGTTAGACAAGCCTTGATGGAGGCCTGGGACAGCAAAATATATAAACCTATGGGGGTAAAAAAACTATAAGAGAATATGTGGGAATTTGATTGAATATTTAGGAGAAGAGGTCTCAATGAAAATTAATCAAATAATTCCGATCATAGACAGAGCTGGGAATTTGGAAGATGCTTAGGCTAATTGAAGGCTGGGTTGGAGTGGCTGGAAAGGTAGTAGAGGCAATAGATGATAACTAACTATCCCCCCCCCCCCATCCCCACTCCCCGGAGTTTCTCCTTTCTTTTTTTTCTAATTGAGTTGGATATGTGCTGAGGATGAATGAGAGGAGGATGGAAATAGGGTAGAGAAAGGAGGGAGTGAGAAAGGAAAATAAAGAGTCTATTGTTCAAATTCTTTGATTCTTTGTATCTTTGGATAACTCATTTTGTTTCGGCCTAGATATAAGTATGCAACTGGACTGTTAATTGATCTAATCTTAGACCTTGTTTCGTCTTTGTCTTTTAAGAAAAGTATGGAAAGATCTATTTAAAAATCTACAAGAATGTGAAACTTAAGTGATGCACTCTGCCAAATTTATATACTTAATGTATTTGTATAGGACCCAAATCATATTACATATATATGTAACCACTATGTAAATATTTTACCAACTTCCCTTTACATTCTTACTTACAAAAATCCACCAGTTAAATGATTTTCACTTCAGCATCTTTACCTTCTGCAAAACACAGATATCAGAATATAGAGACTTGGATTAGTGTGTGCACCATACCTGGGAACTTTCAGAAGAAAAAATGAATAATTACCTGCACTGCTTTTAACTGAAAATGGGGTAACTGATGTATTTGGCTCATGTGCTGTCTCTGCCACTTATGATTATATGCAGAAAATATATCAAAGCAATGTTATCATTTCGCTGACCCTACGCAGTGTGCTATAGATGTTTGCCCAGCGGCAAATGCAAAGGCTACAAGAAGATGATGCACTAAGGGAAATTACAGAGGTCTGTACATTTAGTAAACAAATTATGCAGATAGCTTTATGTAAAATAAACTGCTTTATTTACAGCACCAGTTCTATGCATCTTAATGGACCAGTCAACACTGTAGATTTGCATAATCAACGCATTGCATGATAAGAAGACAATGCAATAGCACTTAGGGGCCTATCTATCAAGCTTGATGCCCCGTGTTTATGGCGAGCCTGCAGGCTCTCCAGAAACAGCACTTATGAAGCAGCGGTCACAAAGACTGCTGTTCCATAACCTGTCCGCCTGCTCTGAGCAGGTGGACAGACATCACCGGAAATCAACCCGATCTAGTACGATCGGGTTGGTTGACACCCCCCTGCTGGCAGCCCATTGGCCGCGAGTCTGCAGGGGGCGGCGTTGCACCAGCAGCTTTTGTGAGCTGCTGGTGCAATGCTGAATACGGAGAGCGTATTGCTCTCCGTATTCAGCGAGGTCTGTCGGACCTGATCCGCACTGTCGGATCGGGTCCGACAGACTTTGATAAATAGAGGCCTTAGTCTGAACTTCAAATGAGTAGTAGATTTTTGTTAAATAAATTGCAAAGTTATATCTATTTCCACTCCCCCTGTATCATGTGACAGCCATCAGCCAATCACAAATGCATATACATATATGCTGTGAATTCTTGCACATGCTCAGTAGGACTTGGTGGCTCAAAAAGTGTAAATATAAAAAGACTGCACATTTTGTTAATGTAAGTAAATTGGAACGTTGTTTAAAATTGCATGCTCTATCTGAATCATGAATTTTCATTTTGACTTAAGTATCCCTTTAAGCAGACAACTATTTGTGAGTTGACAACAGTTATTTTACATGGCATGTAATTTTAAACAACTTTCCAATTTACTTTTATCACCAATTTTGCTTTGTTCTTTTCGTATTCTTAGTTGAAAACTAAACCTATGAGGCTCATATGCAAATTTCTTATACCTTGAAGCCCGCCTCTCTTAACAGTTTTTCACCACTAGAGGGCACTAGTTCATGTGTGACATATAGATAACATTCAGTTCATGCACATGAAGTTTACCTAGGAGTCAGCACTGATTGGCTAAAATGCAAGTCTGTCAAAAGAACTGAAATAAGAGGGCAGTTTGCAAAGGCATTGATACAAGGTAATTACAGAGGTAAAATGTGTATTATTATAACTGTGTTGGTTATGCAAAACTGGGGAATAGGTAATAAAGGGATTATCTATCTTTTTAAACAACAAACATTCTGGTGTTGACTGTCCCTTTAAAGTAAACCATAAAATGATGGAGGAAAAGATAACAACCATTCCCTACTTATTAATCTAGTGGGTATGACATTCCTCCAGCTAAAGGGAGATTTAAAGGGACAGTCTATGCTAAAAATTTTATTGTTTAAAAATATAGATAGCACCTTTACTACCCATTCCCCAGCTTTGCACAACCAACATTGATATTATAATATACTTTATAACATATAAACCTATAAATTTCTGCTTGTTTCTAAGCCAGTATAGACAGCCTCTTATCACATGCTTTTTAAATTTGTTTTTCACAAAATGAGACTGCTAGTTCATGTGGGCAATATAGATAAAAATGTGTTCATGTGTGTCAGCAGAAGCTTAGATACAAGGTAATCATAGAGGTAAAAAGTACATTAATATAACTGTGTTGGTTATGCACAACTGGGGAATGGGTAATAAAGGGATTATCTATCTTTTAAAACAATAACAAATCTATTGTAGGTTGTCTCTTTAATTATAACTGAAGATCTTGCACCAAGACTCAGGCTGGCAGTGATCAATTCAATGGGGCTGAATTATCAAAGTGTGAGTGGATATGATCCGCTGCATCAGATCATGTCAGCCGCATATCGATAAATGCCAATCGGCCGCTAGCAGGGGGTGTCAATCAACCCGATTGTATCCAATCGGGCTGATTGCTGTCCGCCGCCTCAGAGGTGGTGGATGAGTTAAGGAGCAGCGGTCTTACGACTGCTGCTTTTTAACTCCCGCTTCAGGCGGAGTGAGCCGGAAGCAACATTCGCTTCTTCATAAATCGACCACAATGACTGTTTAATAAATTCATAAATAAGAAAATATAACTAATACTTATAATATAATGATAGTAATCCTTTTCTCTCAAATATTTGTATGTATATAAGATTTATTGATGATCTGATTTTAGAACTAAAGGTGATTTTTAATTTGAGGGCTTCTTAAAGTTTGTCAACGACAATGACATAGGACTTATATTTACTGGGGAAATGCAAGTTTCCAAGACACAGTTTCTAGACTTAACCCTAATTGGTTCGGCCCAATCAGGTTTAATTATTACTGACACTTTTAGGAAAGTTACATCAGGAAATACAATTTTGCATGCAAAGTCATGCCACCCTAAACACTTGATAAGGTCAATACCAAAAAGTCAGTTCCTAAGACTTAGGCAGAATACCAAATCAGATGAGCTATTTCAAGTCCAAGCTGAGAAATTAATACAAAGACATAGTGCCAGGGGTTATGAATTATCAATATTACAGAGTTCTTTGGATGAAGTCAGGCAAGCATTAACCACTACTAGTGATCCTAGTTTAATCAAACACAAACCTCAGAAATCCCAGAGTTCTTCGTTTACTAACGACATGGTAGTTTTTTCTACTGCTTATTCATTACAGTATAACAGGCTTTCTAGCATTATTAAGAGGAATTTACTAATATTGAAAGGGGATGACATATTGTCCAATGTTGTGGACAAAGTTAAATTTGTCTCTAAGAAAGCACCCACGTTGGCTAATGAGCTGTCACCTAGTATGGTCATTAGTGATTTAAACAGGAAAAATACAATTTGGTTGTCCAAACATGGCACGTTTAAATGTTTATCTAGAAATGGTGCTACTTGTGAGACTATCTTATCTGGTGTGGACTTTATGAGTTCTGTTACAAAACAGAACTTTTGTTTTGAACACTATGAAAATTGTAGTACAGAATTCATGATATACCTTTTGGAATGCACCCTCTGTCATGAA